>NW_010244163.1:43151-77056 GCF_000690775.1 Eurypyga helias
GTGACAGCGCCTCTGGGATAATGTACTTCAAAAGGGGGAAAAAGTGATGCACATCAGCCGTAAAAGTAACAATATGTGAGAGGAACAACCTGCAGACATCCCAAACACCGAGGTCAGTGGAGAAGGAGGGGGAGGAGGTGCTCCAGTCATCAGAGCAGAGATTCTCCTGCAGTCCATGGTGAAGACCATGGTGACGCCAGCTGTGCCTTGCAGCCATAGAGGGTAACAGATGGATGCACCTGAAAGAGGCTGTGACCCCATGGAAGGGTGCCTCGCTGGAGCAGTTCATGAAGAACTGCAGCCCATGGGAGGGACTCGCATTGGAAAAGTTCAGGGAGGACTGTCCCCCGTGGGAGGGGAGCAGGGGCAGAGTGTGAGGATCCTCTCCTAAGGAGGAAGGTGCCACAGAGACAACATGTGATGGACTGATCACAGCCCACATTCCCCATCCCCTGCACTGCTGGGGAGGAAGACGTAGAAAAATGGGGAGCAAAGCTGAACCTGTGAAGAATGGAGGGGTAGGGGGAAGGTGTTTTAAGATTTGGTTTTATTTCTCATTATCCTACTCGGATTTGATTGGGAATAAAGAAAATTAAATCCCCAAGACAAATATGTTTTGTCTGTGACGGTAATCGCTGAATGGTATCTCCCTGTCCTTATCTCAACCCACGAGCCTTCTGTTGCATTTTCTCTCCCCTGTCTGGTTGAGGAGGGGAGTGATAGAGCAGCTTTGGTGGGCACATGGCCTCCAGCCAGGGTCAGCCCACTACGAAAGTGGAAAGTCTGTGAATATGAGAATGACAGTCTCCTGTCCATTAACAGTGTTGCTGTCATTCCCTCATGCCTGATGATAGGATCATTAATTGAATGATCCACTTTATTTCCAAAGAACTTTGGCATCACTGTGTGCACAGGACGGATGGTACTAACAGTTGTTCAGTAGCTTGTTTCTGATCATCATTTAGTTTGTGACCAATCATACCCTGCTCTGAAAAAACATTTATTCCCTGACTGGCATATGATGCTCATCACTATAATACTTGAATGCGGCACAGGGATCAGTGACCTATTTTTAAAAGTTATTTGAGGGAAAGGTGGTACTCAGTACCCCTTTACAGGCAGGGCAGAGAAGTTTGGACTCACTAATGCCAAACGAAGTATCAGTTTCATTGAGATGATTCTAAGTGTTTTTCAACCAATAAGCACCTTTTCTGCATTTCATTTGTTCAGAGAACAGACTTCATCATCTGCATATGCAAAAGCATAGACTTAGGATTTCTGTAATGCAAAAGACTGAAAGCTGGAAACACAGAAAACGGGGGAAAAAATAAAGTTAGCAGTCACTTGGATTGGTTTGTTTCAGGAACATCATGTAAGGAACTCAGTGGCAGAAACAGAAACAATTTTCCTGGGCAGATTCAACTTCATAAACTACAAAGCTGTCCCTTTTCTTGATACGCTCCCCTGCCTTGTTCCTGAAACACCTTCCACTCTCTTTAATTAGCTAAATGGAGCGGTCCAAGAACCATTCACCACACTGCTGTATTTGCTCTGCACACAAAATGAGGAAGGGGTTCATAGAGTTAGCAACTGTACCGTCAACGATGGCATCATGTTGCATAGCTTCAAAAAGCTGTTTATGTGTTGGCTGAGTGAATATAATTCTGGTACTTCTGACAGGAATAATAGGGATGGTAAACAGTAAAAGACTCCAGGTAAAGAAAAAGCATGTAGCAACTGCATGGAGGAAGAAAGACAGAAAGAAAATCTAAACATACCATGTTTATTTCCTGAAAATGGATGTGGCTTTTTTAATGGTTGGTTTTTCAAACAAAATATTAGCTTATTAGCTAATGCTGTGAATGTTAGCTTATTCACAGATTTAAAACAGGAGCCCATAAGTCTTAAAATGATTTGCTCATTTCCTTGTAGAATATAATTACTTTTTTCCTTCTTTCTTCTGTAGTTTTCTCATTCTCCTTTCCCTGCTTTGCATTGCCTTGGCAAAATATATGCCTCTCCAAGAAAAGTACTAAAAATAACATTTCCCCCTATCCCACTGGGAATGGAGATATAAGAAAATAATGTCTTATCAGAGCAAGCACTGAGTGAAAATAAGATTTTATCAGGGACTTGGCTTGACGAAGATAACGTATCAAGAGGGGAATTTGGCAAAGATAACACGTTATCAATATCAGGAGTAAAGCTTGGGGAAAATAATGTTTTAATACCTATTAGATTCTAAATAAGCCATCTGTGCTCTTGATGAATTGTTATTTTTTCCAAGCCCCATTCCTGTAAAGAAGCTGATTTTTTGGCAAATCACTTCTGTAGCAGTTGGGGAAGGGATGGAAAGAGGAGAAAAGGAAGCTCTTTCTCCACAAAGCTAGCGGGATATTCTTTCTTTTCAAAAGCTTTGCATGCAGGTAAAGACTGTGTGTGTGACAGCTCAGAACACTCAAGTGTTCAGACACCAAATGGGTGTTGCAGGGAAAACTCCTACAACAATGCTCTGCGAGTACACCACAGAGAATCCTGTACCAGGAGAAGAGGGTCAATACCCCTCTGTCCTTGACCATCCTATCCAGGCTCAGAGGTGCTGTCCATAGAATTTTTGGCAGAAGCACTTCTCTACAGAGCCAATGACAGCCGTCACTTAGCAATAACTTTTTGTCACAAAACACCACATCACAATAAGCAGTGGTCACTTGGGGGCACAAATAAATGACCCCAGTTGCAGACATTATCACCATTCAGTCAGAGGTCACCCTTCCTGCAGCTTAGCTGACCCAAAGGGTCACACATCACTTCTTACCTCCTGCACTGCAAAGCATCCAACTCGATTTAAGAGGTCAGTGGAGCTGGTTTGAGATAGCCTAATTGCCTCTTCCCTGAGGAATTCCCCTCTACCACTGCCACTACGGGGTTAGAGACAAACCACTGTCTAGTGGGTGTCTGTGCCCTGAAGCTGAAACCTTCTGCAACTCAATTATACATCTCCAGAGTTCCAATCCAGATGAATTTAAGTAACTTGTGACACCTCCTGGAAAAGGAGAAATCCAACTCATAGTAGGATGGACTACTAACTGCCTTAAATGGCAGAATGTGGGTGAATGACACTGGTTATTCCTAGGAATGGGGAAGCAGGGAATAATTAGAAGGGAAGCTGTGGAGGGACTGTAGGAGTGTGATGTGAATAATAAAGCACACTTAGGAAAAGGCATATGAATGATATCTGCAGGGTAAGTATTTGCAGCCAGCTGAATTTCCCTGGTGTACAGTAAGAGTGGGAGGGAAGACAATGGCATCTGTGATTTGCTATGAAGGAGCTGCATCTCTTCTTTCATTAACCATTTGGATATCTTACGCCCAGAGATTTCTCTATGTTCAGGTGTTAACACAGAGAAAGTTAAGTCTGAAAGAAAGTTAACTTAAATAAATTTAACTCCTTCCTGACTAAAACCAGCACAGCTTGGTGTTAAGGTAACTTCTGAGGCTGTGATACAGCAGAATGCATAATCAACAGCAGGCAGCCGTTACAGGTCTCTAAGGTAAAGCATGTGTCCAAATGCATCCCTGTAGCTGTACACAGTACTGTGACTGTCATCCATGGCAGTGGGATGCAGAAGACTGAAACCCTTCTATGTTGGCTCCTGCTCAGTATAACACTGTGGAAGAGATAGGAAGGGAAAAAAGCCTTAAAATACAGCATTTTACAGTATTTTTTTAAGAGTACAGAAAGTACAAGAAATAAATATCTATAAGCTTAGAAGAGATTATAAAAATACCTATAGTTTTCTACCATTGCCACAGTAACCACAAGCATGAGACAAGTGTGCTCAATCAATGCCTAGTAGTAGTTAATTCAGCTTCTGTTGCTGATGATTAGCCTCAGCTGCTCATCAATAGAGACTCCAGCTGATAATTATTAAGTTAAACTTCTGAGCAGTATTTGCATATGTAAAGCTCACTTTCCCTGCTCAAGCAACAATGGATACTATAATGCATTTCCTGATTGTGCAGCACTTGGGTTAGGGGAACCTGGGCAAGAGAGTCTGCTTTGCATATCCTTCCTTACCCTCATCAGGACAACCATTCAGAGGAAATGCACTTATACACACTGACATCTACAAACTAGAGTGAAAAACATTCCCAAACCTGCATAACAGTAAAATGCAACCACTCAACTAGAATTATCTCCATAAAAATAATATAAATCAGACTTTTGCATATTCCTTGAAACATTTACCTAAGATTCCTTACAACCTGAAAAATGTGCAATAACTGCTCTGCGACAAGACAGCCTGGTCAAGTTAAAAGACATGCAGAAATGCCAGTGACTGAATGCCAGTGGCTGATTCAGCCCATTACTTCCTAGTGAATTCCACATGTAGCCCCCTCCTCCAAAGGAATATTGAGTATCGTTACATGGTTCTCTGTTCAGCCTTTTCCTATCTCACCTTCGCCAGGTCATTTCTTGAATGCGATTCTTGGTCATCCGTCACACCCGTGCCCCCTGGTTAACTGTAGTATCAAGAATACAGATACACACACAAGGTGTAGATGAAATTTTGTGTGCAATTCTCCACGTTTTTGAAATTATGTGACAGACAAGGCATGTCCAGATCTGCTTAACACCAGAGGAAGTTCATTGGAACATTTGCTTTAGGGATAAGGAAACATGGAAAAGAATTGGGAAGATCTTTATGGAACTGGGAGCATAACTACTTGCCCCCATGTAAATGCCATCCCACTTCTGTTTAAGGGTCCATCATGGGCTTACTACGAACAGACCTGGATGGTTTTTATCAGAGAGCACCAAATACTAAAGCAAAAGATGACTGAGTTTGGCTTTGGTTAAACATGGGAGGTGGGTTAGAAAAAGAAATGTAGGTGGTCAGCCTCTCTGACAGCCAGCATTTAGGCTCTTAAGTGATAGTTTAAAATTTTGCTACAGTAAAATAAATAAGTACGTTAATAATAAGAAGAATAAGAATAAATTCTGCACAACACCATTTCCTCCTTAGCAGGAACCAGATCTGCAAGAACTTTGAAATCTTACAGAGGTCCAGCCAACATCAGACATGAGCACATATATATAAAGGCAAGTAGCAAAGAACAGATTTTCAAAACGATGATTTCTCTTCTTTCTAAATGTATCTGAAGATTACACATGCAGACAGAAATACTGCAAGTTTGTTTTTCTAGTTTAATATGATGCTAGAAAATAACATCAGTGTTATTTCACTGATGACATAGCAGTGCGTAAGTTATTCATATCTTTCAGTACTGAGCCTTCTATTTTTCCCACACATTCTCAGCACTTTTCATTCCCTGAACCTGTCATTTCAGCCACTTCAGTCCTGAAGAACAGTGAGGGGAAAATGCAAATAACTGCACATTCAGAACATATGAAGCCTGATCAGTGTTATGACATTTATCTTCACTTATGACAAGAGATAAAATAACTCATGAGTTAATTCCCCGTCCCTCTCATGAAGAAAAATGTCATAACACATCGTCATATACTATATACAGCAAAATTTCTAACACACCTTGCAGAGAAAGAACCATCACAGCAGTGATGCAGATGGTAGGTTACATATCATGGCTATGACATCAGAAATGAAACACATAGGATTTAGAAATAATAGATATAAAAATAAGTCATAATATTAAAAAACCTCACCCTAGAACAACAGTTCACAAATTAGCTAAAGGCAACTAGTTAGATTATTTGCAAAAGTTGCATCAAACAGCAGTGAGCTGTCCATACAGTTCCGTGGAATCCTATATAGATTTTCACATTTTCTAACTTTCCCCACATTTTCCAAACAGAAAGGTACAGCTGGCAAACATATTGTGTTTGATAAAATAATCCTTTTCTACTTAAAATCTTAAAATGCCATAATATACTCAAAAGGGTAATGAATTTAAAACAAACCAACAAAAGAACCAGAAAACATACTCTTTATTCTCATGACAAAAGTAGTTCCTTTATCCCACAGAAATCAACAGTGGTTTCAGAATTGGTTTCATTGTGGCCAGACACCTACCCCAGGCGAACAATATGATTTTGGTGACCAGACCCCATTGACATGTAATAGCGAACATTTTTTTTTTTTTTTAACATTAACTGACTTAACATTTACCTTTAAAAAAAAATATATATTTAGCTTTAATATATTAGAGATGCTCCTTCTACACAGATAGAACAAGTATGTACAGAACATCTGATCTTATATCAGATTTATCACATCAGGTAGACACAGATTTCATTTCAATTGGTGACCTCAGTTTCCTACAAAACATGAGAAAATCACTCTTCTTTATGATAGTCTTGTTTTGCTACGAAAATGAAGAAAGAATATCAGAAACATAATCCTATTTCAAGTGAGTCAAAGGCAAAACTCAGTGACTTTGATGAAAACAAGCATAGGTCTAATATTTCATGATATTCTGCATGCATCCAGGATGGTGGTGTTAGTCATTTTTATGTTGTACCATAAATGTACACAGTGCTGTACTGTGGTAGGTCAGAATGTGGGCCATATCCCCTGTGCCCCATCACAAACCTGCCGAGCTTCCTGTGCAGTAAGCAAATGTAAATCTTCATTTTTGAGCAGCCATAAGTTTATGAAGGTTAAATATCATCAACTGACAGCAAGATTTACATGTTCTGCCTGCTAAGATTTTGTCTTGTAACAGATGAGGTGTATCTTTGAAACAATTCATAGTTTTGCTTCAGTGCACAGAAACATCTTAATGTATGTTTAGGATCCTAAATAAGGGTTCTGAAGAATATGCCTTTGCTGGTGTAATATGACACTGAGTTAAGCAGCACTGACATGCTTACTTATAGCATTCTAAAATAAAATTGCTTTACTCAATCAGGGCAGCAGTGCTTAATATCAGTGTGATCTGCATGTATTTAATAGACATTTCCTCTTTTTTTCTCAGCAGATTTCTTGTTTTTTTAAGTTTTCATTATCTCCAGGTACTTCTCTCAAAAGCAGAATATACTCTGGGAGACGTGTATAGTAAGTTCAAATGAAATACTACACTATGGCTTTTAATGATGCTTTTGTTAGGTAGCCTGTGATCAGGGCTGACAGCCACAGGCTTTCTACAACAACATATACTATGAACTGATCGATGCCTATGACAAGTTTTTGTGCTGGGGTAAAGGGAAGATGAAGGCGGAGGCATTTACAACAGTCCTTGTGTTTAGAAGTAAATGGGTCGCGTGCAGTGGTCAATTACAATCTTGCAATTGCCCTTTATTTCTGCTGATAGACTTTCATTAAAATACCTATTCCTCTTCCTTTGCTAGTGTAATTATAGATTTATTCATTTCTATCATTCAAAATATCTCTTCTTATCTTAAATTCTAAGCAGAATAGATGGAGACCTGATCAAAATTGTTTCATATTAAAAACCCCCCAAATCAACACATTCTATGCCTATAGAACAACCAGACATAGATAAAAACAATAGGCCAGCTACATAAAAAGATGCTGCAACCGTAAAAGGTTTTTAAAGGTCAAGCTAAAGAAGAAACAATAATAGAAAAAAATAAAAAAATTAAAAAGGAGAAAAAGTAGCTTCCCTTCCCATCTATTCCCATCTTGTTATAGGAAAGGGAAAGATCATACTTATAGTTACCTAGTCCATATTAATTTGCATAAATCTAGTCACAGGATTCAGCTGTTAAGAACTGCCATAGCATAAGCTTGAGGAATGAATGCTAAAATTCACTGACATTGCTTACTTCACCCTTCTTTTCCCTCTGAGAACAGGCGGCTGCAATACATGCCCTTACAGCAAATAAAAAACCATGCCCTTCTCCTTTCTAAATTATGACCATCTGCCCAGGAAAAACTGAGGCAGACAACAGAATAAGAATACTTTATTGTGGTATTATGATAAAGTTTACTTTTAAAATTATGCCTTCTTCTGGTCTTCACTGTCATTAAAATAGCACAGATACTGAGTTATCCCAGTTCCGACTTCATGTGCTGCTCGGAAAAAAAATCCTGCATTTCTATTAGTATATAATAAGCATTTTGTCCCTTATGGCAAAATTCTACTTGGCAAGACATTTGAACATGATTCCTTATGTTTAGAGACAGCCTTTCCTCTTTGGAGAAACTACAGCTCACTAGATATGTATTTAAAATTGATACTAGCAACTTTATGGAAATATTTAGTTTCTTATTCGATGAGCATGATTATTTATTGTAGATTCTGTCAGACAATGCTTTTCTTTCTTTTCCTGAATAATCTGACTAAATACAATCAACAGGGAAAGTAAAATTCCATGTCTGAAAAACACATAGGTCTATTCTACTCTACTGTTATGTGACAGTCATTAAATCTTGTTCCATCTTGGAACATTAAGCAGCCCACAAGATGCAAGAGTGAGCAAAGAATTTCCTATCTGTGTTCAGTATTGCTAATTCTTAAAATTGTATTTAAAGTCTTGCAATATTTTATAATTATTGGAAAGTCAAATCTTGGAGTTACATGAGAAAATAGTGCTTTTTGCTTGTTTGTTTCCTTTGCAGTAAGATCTCATTTTCATCTCTGCAGGAGAAAGGTGAAAAAGGCATGACCTGTCACAATGAAAAAAATCAGGAGACAAAGCTCCTTCAACCTTATAATTTTAGATATAATAAATTATGATTTTTGAACACTTTGAACTAGCAATGCCCTTTTATTTTTTTTTAATCATTATTACGACTGTTCCAATGATTTGTGCTTTACTGTGATGGGTACACTCTGTAACAGCAGACACATCAGCTCGGGTGAGTAAATGGAAGGGCCAGCACCTGTGACACGCTTGTGATCGCTACGGTGCAGCCCTGATCTCAGCCTGAGGAGCGCTTAATAAGACATTCATCAGTGTTGTTGGGCATTTTAAGGAGCACTAAATATCCTGTGGTAATCTTCAGCAGACCTTTCAAGATGAAAGTATTATGCCAGATAAATACACAAAATCAATATGTATTTATCATCAATAATTGGAATTACAGCTTTTTAGTTTATTTTTGTTGCATTTATTCTAGAGAGGGCTCTGCAGGCAAAGTTCTGTTATTTTCAGTGATCTCTCCCCAGTACACATAACAGGGTTTTCTCCTTCTCCATAACGGGCACTCAAATGGTGTCCAGACCCCACAAAGAAATGTTCAGACAAAAGGAAACTAATACCAATTGCACCCTATCACACTATAGCACCTCAAAAGCAGAAGTTTAACTCTGCCAAGAATATAAACCTGCAAATATGCTACAAATCAATTTCTATGTATTCAATTTCACAGTTGTGCCTTTTCCCTTTTTGATTTTTTCCCCCTTTTTATGCTTCTCTTGTTCGAGCACTTTGGATCTGGTCCTTAATCGGGTCCTGATGATCCTTAATGCCTTAATTCCAGAGCCTAGCATTCCCCAATTCCCTTCTTCATTTTGAAATTTCTGCAGATTCTATATTCATCCTCTGTGTGGCTGTGCAGACTGTAATGCCTCATAATAGGCTGATGCTGATCCCGCTCTTTGGATTAACCAGTGTAAAATGCTTATGTAATGAATTTTCATCAATTCATGCCTTCCAAACTCAGCCCTCAGCAGCCCAGGTATATCTAATCTAACCAACTGGCTTTTATCAGCTGCACACAAGAGATGTGAAAATAAGCCTCATTTCAAGCCTCAGTCGCATAGCTACCACCATGTTATTATTTATTTTCTTTAACAGAATGAGTATATGTGAGGAATTCTAAGGTACTCTCCGTAGTTGTACATGCTCTGCACAAGATCCTGTGATGTTTCTTTGAAAATTGTGAAATGCAGTATTTTCAGGCCTGGTTTTGATTATTTCTCTGAAAAAGGAGAGAGGGAAAACTATTCCTGAACTTCAAGTGTAATTGTGCTGCTTTCTTCTTGTGAAATCTATACTCCCATGCCAGATGGTGTCTGCGGTATCAAAGTTATTACCCTAAACTCAATTAGGGAAGAATGAAAGTAATTAAGTAGGGGATGAAGTGACAGAAGTATTCAAGACATAAAGCATCTAATATAGGTGAGGATTCTCTAAATTAGATAGAAATTCATCTATAAACTCAGACTAAAAACTAACAGCTTGAGTCTTCACTTTCAAATATTTTATGACATTGTGCAAAATTCAGTACCTGCTCAAGTGGGCACAATTCCTAATGAAACAGTGGTCTATAGAAGGTGGGAGTAATTTTTGTGTTCTGGAGGGGCTATTGCTAACAATCACCGAATGCGCTCAGAGACAGCTATTGTTCAAATGTTCCTGTATCTGTTGTGAGATGGTTTTCAGGCTGTTTTACAACCTCAGGAATGCTTGTTTCCTTTCCTAATGCTGGCTGTTTCATACCTACCGCAGCAAAAAAACAATTACAGTAAATACTTTTTACCATAAAACCTGTAAAGTAGACACCACAGAGGTGCTGTTAACACTCAGTTTATTTTACATTTAGTTTTTCTTTCTCTATTTGCTTCTCCTTTGGTGAAATAAATCTAAAAAAATTGGCAATGAGCTATGGGCGTGACTGAGAAATACAGGTTTTAAATGCAGTGATGAAGCAGCCAAAAATTAGTTTTTAATCTACTAATGACGGTCTACTTCTAGGAGAAAGATGTAAGAAAACCTAATGAAAACAAATCCCTTTTACTTATCAAAACTAATTTCTGCATAGCTTCTTTAAAAATAAAATATTATTTTTAAATTGTGCATTTATGGATAAGACTAATCAGCATAATTTGTTAGTGCTCTGTGGGCTGTTCACTCATTTTCTCTTCAACAGAGATATATACACCCCAATTCTCAAGGTATGCACAGGTCAAGGGTGGTAAGGAAAATACTGTTGTGTTCTGGAATGCTCAGAACTGGTGCCATATGGCTGAAAGAAAAGAAACAGCTACTGGTTTAGAGCACAGGGATGTGGATTGTGCTACTGCTAGAGGCAAAATCCCCAGTCTGAAAGGGAAAAAATTAACTCTTAAGAATGCACGCATCTTTGTTCCCCCACTGGGGATAGAAGTGCTGGGGTGGGGGAAATGCTGATTATACCGTGCCATGCCATACAGAACAGTACTATGTGGAAAGAATATCATGATTTGAAGTATAAACACTGAACATTTAGGAAATGCCAGAAGTACTCCTGCCTTTGTTTGCCTCACGTGCGTACTGGACAAAACAAAGCAAAAAGCACTCCTGCAGGTACTAGCGATGCAGACACTAACAATGGCTCCAGTCTGCAGAGGGGATGGCCTGACAGACTGCAGTGCCGTGATACATGTGCCTACAGAACTCCCAAGCTCTTTTCCCCACCAGCATTAAGAATGGTCTATTTTTAATGCAGACCACTTAAATATTTTTAGCACATCCCCACAAAGTTTACAAAGTTACGCAAGAAGGGAACTGTGGGAATGATAGTTGCTTAGGAGAAAGAGAAGCACAGGCAGGGAGTATGAACTTCCTACACCAGCTGGGCTTCAGGGAAATCCACCTTCAGATATGTCCTTTCAACAACGATGGCACACACCTTGACCGAGCAGGGCTGCTCTCAAAGCCTTCACCGTGAGCAAAAGCTGATATACTCAAAAGACCCAAACCCCTGCCACCTTCAGATATGTCCTTTCAACAACGATGGCACACACCCTGACTGAGCAGGGCTGCTCTCAAAGCCTTGAGCTTTGAGAGCACCATGAGCCTTTGAGCACCATGAGCAAAAGCTGATATACTCAAAAGACCCAAACCCCTGCACTTCAAGAAAGAGAATGAAGGGTTGGAGTATGGCCACAGGAGAGCCACCACTCAGAAGTCTTAGAGGCTGTGATGCACAAGGAGAAGTGAAGCTCATTTATGCCACTGGGAACCACAAATCATTGCTGACAATATCAGGTTTTCAATCGTATTCTCAAAGACAAGGTCTGAACTGCATTCTGAAACACATGGGTTTTGATTTGTTACTGAAGAACTTTTAGAGGAGATCAAAAAGAAGCTACTGAGATGAGTTGGTGATAAAACAAGTACCAAAAAGAACTCACAAAGATCCTTATGGACTGGTAAGTTCAACAAAAAGATGGTGGTAAGGGCAACAGCATTCTGCTTGCCCAGGTAATATAATTTCCCACCCATCATAACTCATCCTGAGTAATGTTGTCTCACCTGGAAATGGAATGACCTGCTCAGGAGACTAAAAGTTGCAGGGCCTCTGAAGGCTTACACAGTCAATGATCTCAATGAAAATAGATCATGAAAAAATTAAGAAAATTTGACTACTGGAGACTTACATATCTCTGGGTTATTGATCCACTACAGTCACATATGGGATGTTAAGGTATGTATGGGACTGGCACATGCACATTATGTGCATATCTATTAAAGGCTTCCAGATTAAAAAACCAAATCCCATCTGGAACTCTTACCAGTTCAGCTGCAACATTACTGAAAATAGAGTAACGTTCCATAACATTTCATGACCATTGTAGGTCAGGACAGGTGAGGCAATGGCACTTTCAAGTGGTATATGAACACCTTCATCCTATGCCATATGGGCAGCATAAAGGGCACACTGCAAATTGTTCCATTTTTGAACACTCCTACCCATATCAATTAAAGCTACCAATAAATCACAACAAGTCTACCTTGCTGATTGAATTTCAATGCATGGAGAATTTTGAGCCAAGGGCACAGTACAGTGATGGGCTTATACATGTCTTGAGGAAAAAGAGCTTAAACTATTCGAGCAATGGAGTATGCAGAGAGCAGTGAAGCACTACTTTGAGAAACATGAAAATCAGTACCTTGAGGTCACATTTCACATAATGCTTTGTAAAATGAAAATAGCAAAAGAGAGGTACAAAGCCAATTTAGAATAGAGAATGCATGAACCAGAAAAAAAGCATAATGAAACCCCAGAAATGGAGCTGTTAAGGTGAAGATGTCAAAAGTATCTATCGTGTTTAAGACAAGCATAGCAGATGATTGCTTCCTTTATTAAGGAAAGACGTATCCGATACTTTTGGTTATTGTGTTGAAGAAAAAGAGATCACACGCTCTTAAAACTAGTAAATTTTAGGGAAATCTAAAGAGCATATATATTACCCTTACTAAATTCACATATCCTAGTTTCAGGAGGCAATGAAATCCTAGACAACTAGTAAAATAGTTCATAGTACCTGAAGTTTTTGTAATGTTGACTTACTCAAAGGTATGAGAAATAAATCTAAATGAATGGATACATCTGTATAAGAGCAATTCTCTGCAAGCAGCGACATATCCACCAGAACTTTCTTTAAAAGAAAATTACTAAATTCAGTAAAAGAAGCAGTGGTGATTCCCTGTATAATTCAGATGAGGGTGAATCCTATGACTCATCTACCAGGCCAAAATGAAGATAGCTGATTGAGAACTCTTTAACAGGTTGCTCTAACAAACCTATCTTTTTATCTTAATTTGAAATTAATTTATTCCCCAGCTGTCAAGAAAAGTCTAGCAATGAAAACTTTTTAATTTTAATTTTTCTCTGTTTCTCATCCATATTTCCAGTGTAGACTGGGGGATGGAAGAATAATGAGATAGAAAAGTACCTATAATTATTGTTTTCATTTAGGTGATGAGGAAGGTGAGGAATATTTAATTAAAATAAATCCCATCTATATTGATACTTTCCAATGAAATTCTATTCTGGATTTTTTGAATGTCTTTCTACTGTTTTGACAAAAATACGGTCTTAAAGACCACTTAGATGATTTAGAAACACATTCCATTAAAAGAAATAGTCACTGAGGAGCCTAAGAGGTAGGGAAGAGCAGATTTTCAAGGAAAGCAGGTGTCTACAATGCAGGTAGGTGCACCTTTAGGCATCTATCCTTATTCAAATTGCTTAAATAATTTTTAGAAGTAAGTCCTAACTGACTAACTTTGCTTTTGAATATGAGACTTAATATTCTTTTGAAAATGCTATCCCAAGACTAATTATAAATCTATTCTGACAGCTAGGTACCTGCCAATACTCTGTCTGCAGACAAGCCTCAGGAAATGCAAAGGATGTTTAAAGAAGAAAGCCCACAAACCTGGAATATGCTCTGTATGTCAACAGCTGCTACTGAGGGGTTTGACCATGTCCAGTTCTAATATCTGTGCTGCACTGCAACAATTTGGCTTTGAAGATGTGGTTAATTTCTGCTTTACATTCATCATATTGATAATGAAAATGCTGCCAAAATTGAAATTTGAGCTATCTTTCCTATTTTAATAAATGCCTTGTCCTACTTAGTGATGGTTGGTTTTGTGCAGGTAACAGAGCAAAGCATTTCAGTCAGCTGTTAAGTCTGTTTTGATAAATGTAGTCTAGTTTTAGGCTGCTCAGTTCATCCTAGTGATTCTAAGGCTGTTCGTGTTCAGAAATTTCAGAATCAGAACAGAACTTCTTGTGCTACTTATTTAAAGCCGCCACGCTGCAGTTAAACCAAATTTGAGAGAAGAATACCAAGCAGCCTCACAAAACAGTATATATGAAACATCTTTATGTGGATGTGTAATGTGGATATGGAATACTGACAAAAAAAATTCTGGAAGAACATCTCATTAGTTTCTTTATACGTATCATACTATTAATTAAAACTAAAATATTCCCCATTGCTTCACCAGCTCCAAATACAATAGGGGGTCCTAAGAGTACCTTTTTTCCCAGCAGAGATCAGAGGAATTTAAAAAAAAATAAAATTAGTATATTAAATACCCTATTACTTTGGTAACAAACCAAATTGTTGTTTGGGGGATTTTTCAGGCTTCCAGACAGTACACCTAAGCTTCCGAGGAGACTTCTTGAGCCATGAAATGGGGTATGAAAAAGTTTAATCCCTGACTGAACTGTTATCCTTGTGGAAGCACTGTGAGTACATACAATTACACCAGAAAAAACCTCATGTTCACCAGCAGTACACTTCATTGTTGGGAAGCAGCTTATTATATCAACACAGAAGTTTTTTACTGGCACAATTGCCTCCATGCTAGAAATGCCTTACCAGCACAAAATACAAATGATTGCATACTCGTAAAGACACTGGTAAGGCCACGACAGTATTGTGCAATTCCTTTATAATTTTTATTGCTGTAAAACCCTATAAATAGCATTTTTAACTGCAATTTAATGTATATATAATATTTAGCACTTCGAGTGGGGTTTTCAGGATAGCATTCATTATTTGTAAGAACAAATAGGCTGTGCTCATCTTCCTAAATCTCTCGGATACTTTTAAGCCTGTCATGTAGGCCTATTTCCCTAGCTCCCAAATCACTTAAGTACAAATGAAAAACATATTCCTAGTCAAAACAAATTGTGTCCAAGACTCTCAAAAATAGGATGGCCAAGATTAAGCCTTTAAGTTAATAGTTAAATTCTGACATGCATTAACAAGATATTCAAGACTGTTTAGTTGGTTTAGCTTTCTAAACATTTCAAAACATAATAAATTTATTTTTGCTATTAACAGCATTTAGTCCAAGCACTTACAAAAAATTTTAAACACCCAAAATCATGTATTTACTTTTTTCTTCATACTATAAATTTTACAAAATATTTGTTGAGTTTTTAGAGATTTTTTTTTAAAGCATTCATACGGAAGCTTGAGGACCTCTTTCGGTTAAAAAAGAGATTGGCCAACAATCATATTAATCTTTGAAGTGCTTTTTTTTTTTTCAAAAAAGCAAATATGAGAAGAAAATGGGTATACAATGACAGATTTTCTGGCTTCAGGCAGTTATATGAACAGTAGGAATGAAAATCATTACAGCCAGAAAAATAGCATGGCTTTCTGGAATTTCTTGTTCTTACTTAAAGGAATCTGTTTTCTAAACAAAACCACAAACTGTATAGAGATACCAGATTCTGCAAGGCTCAGGTTGGCATTAAAACCAGCAGTTCAAAACTCATATGAGAATTCTGGTTACTGTATAGAAGAAAAGCTGGAAGGGAGACTACATTAAGAACATCCCATTTTGCAGAAAAAAAAAGTATTAAAAAAGTTATCGCAGATGTCATATACTTTTACTCAAATATTCACATGTAATATTATTTTGATTATGCATCCACTGCCAAAATAAAGACTGGGAAGAGTAACTGAAGAAAAAAACACCTCAAGAAGTGTAGGTGCAAACTTTCCTCCATTGCAATCCACTTTAGAAAGTTCTCTTAGCAGCTGTAGTATATACAGAAAACCTTCCTTTGTTATCACTGAAAGAAACAACCAAACTTTTCTCACTTTTGCATGTTCATGCTGGTAAGCAGTGGCGGGGAAGGATACATAATATTTGGATTCTCAGCTGTAATTGTGAAATTCACTACTTATAAAAATCACAGTACAAGGAGTCTCATTTTCTTATAATGAATCAGCTACAATACTCCATCTTTTTAGTTTAAATTAATTTCATGGCACAATTGGACAAAGCCATCTGCTGCCAATTGTGTTGGCAACTAATAGCATTGCTGCTGGCAGCTGCCAGAGAAGAGCACATTGCCATACAGCTGTTACAGATGCTATAAAACAGCTAACTAGCTTCATTGCTCCTCAACATTGCTTTTTCCTCCCAGATCCCTGAAGGCTAGATCATGGTCAAAGTACCACCAGCATGTCAGAGGAGAAAGGAAGAAGCCACACAGAGGCAGGAGACCTCATCCAGGATTGTGGCTATACTGGTGAGCATGCAGCATCTCTCTCCTAGCTTTGCCCATCCCTCTTGGCTCCCGTGAAGGAGAGAAAAATCGTGCTCGTATGCTTAGCAGGCACAGCCTCCCTACCGATGCTTATCATTTGTTGATGTGCTGAAAAAGCTACTGGTAGTCACAGGCTATTTCAGATGGCCAAATACAGCCTGCTGAATTTAGGCAGTGTGTCTTTCTCCTCCTAGCAGGAAATGGGGGTCAGGCTGCCCAGACAGAAGATTATCTGAGCTGTTCATCTCTCTGTTTAACATAGGTGTTGCAATATAGGCACCCAGCCAGCTCATGTGAACTTAGTTGATGTTTTTAATGAGGATTTCGATAGGTACCTTTTGAAGCATGCTGAGAAGACCCTTGAAAGCTTCTTCACAAACAATTCTGTGAAATTTTAATTTGCGGTGCTGTCAAGAGTGGGAAGATACATACCCAATCCATGTGTCAACCACTGTCAACCATTCAGGAGAACCAGATTATAATGAACTGTTATAACAGGAAACAATGGTGAATTATGTAGACATTATAAGCACTTACCTGAAACTCATACCATGAGTTTCAAAATACTTGCTGATGTTCTCTGGTCTCTCACAACTGCCATAATGGAGTTATGTAGGATCTCAGGTTCTAAAGGAGTGCAAAAAATACACTTTGCTCTCCTAAAGGTAAAGTAAGCCTGAAGGGTAGCTCCTTAATGTTTTAAAAATAAAATAATAAATAAACCTTTTCCCTTACCACCTATCAAGATTCTCTGAAAGTCCTAACCCCATGAAACGAGTGGTAAAACTTCTGATTTTCTGCTGTCTCTTTCAGTCTTTGCTAAATCACAAAAACAGATATGGAAAAAGAAAGCAACATGCAATCTCAGCTGCCTCTTCAATCACCACATTTACTAAATATAGGCAAAGAGGCCAGATTAAGTCCCCTATGTTTTGCTACTCTAGTGTGTTCTTAGAGGTTTCACAACAAAATAAGCATCAGCAGAAAGATCACAAAAGATATAAGGAAATACCCATTTATTCTCAGACCATACATGTTTTAAAATGGAGAAATAATTTCTTACTGGCTAGGCAGATTTCACAGATTAGAAGAAAATGGAAGTCAATTCAGGGTATTTATAAACTGGCACAATAAACATGTTAGAAATTAACACAACAATACGTAGGCCTGACACTTAACAGAGAATAAATCAATCAAGTTGACACAGATTATTTTATAATACACAGCAAAGGGATGAAGAGTGGGTTAAGGAGAGAGTAAAAACCCCCAAACCTATTACCTTTTATTACAAACTACTATGAATAGAGCCAACAACCACTCTACACATTTACTAGTATGGACACCAGCAGCAGACGATCTACAGGCCATAAAGACTCTTAGACAGCATTAAACGAATCAACTGGATTCTTAGTCAGTATTGACTACTAGCTAAAAGCAAAAATACCCAGTCGGATAGAATCCTTGATCTCCTCTGCTGCTCAAGATAGGGATTTCATAAAGCTGAAGCCAAAGTGATAAACCAGAAAGAATACTTAATCTAGATGCCTTGAGACAGAAAATGTGCTTTGAGGAGGCGGACAGGGGGAAGGAGGCAAGGCTAATGTCTTTCCAGAAAAAATGCAGTGCCTTTCAAAGTCACTGGGAAGTCAGTATAAATCTTTTCACCTTGAATCACAAGCAGAACTTGCTGGTGACCACAGAAAGTCTTCAACTCCAGGGGATCTTCCCTCCTTCCTCCACATGAGGTGACTTGTACGGCTATCTTGCTATATCCAGTCCCCCTTCCCTCACCATGCTATGGAGCAAGGACTCATGCTCTTTGCCTCACAGTTTTGCACCTAAGGGTGACTATCAGAGCTACTTAAATCAGTTATCCTGGCAACTCACACTGCTCAAGACACATTTACCCAGTTCCAGACAAAACACCAGCGTTGCAATTTGTGTGTGTGCACCGCCATTTCAAAAACCTCCAACGTTAGGCCATTCTGCTCTACTTAGGGTCAATGGGGCTCTGTCAGATCCAAAGTCAGGTGATTCTGAAAACACACCATCTTCCACACTGCATAATATGTTCATTTTCATTTCTTGGTTTGCATTGTTTCTAGGACACCAGTAACTAAGCCTGGTAAAAAACTATATGCATGTTAACCACATGAGGAAGAAGTTACAGCTGGCAGTGTGGTTACTTAGATGCTTGAATTTATGTAGGCACTTAAGTTTATACAGAATCAGGGCCTTGTATTTTAGAACAGGATAATAATTCATTCTATGCCTTACATATTCAATGGGAAAACAGCTGTGAGTGAGTGCAGTCCTGGGGTTCTGAATTTAAAGTCCAGAAATTCAGAGTCATACATGGTTCCCACAGCATCCATTACTCTCTCCTCTGGCACATATGTAGTATTTTGCATTGCTGTTTATGCTACGAAATTTATGCCCTGAAGTGTATGTAAAACATTACCAACTTATGTTTCCCACAGCTGCTGTAACTCTAAAATTCTTGGCTTCTGTGCATTTAAATTAAGAGCCATAACAATACACCAAAGTCTTTTCTTGCACAGAAATTCAATTCTAGATTTTTTTTTTTTTTAACAGTATATAAAAAAAAAGCTGAAATAGCTCTCCTTCTCGGTACGTTCTGAAACAACAGTGACAGGTCATTTACTGCTGCTCCTGCACCACATCTGATTTTCATACGTAACATTTTCCCAGATCCGTGCCTTTTTTTCCAATGTCATGGTCACTTGCCCTTGTGAAAGGTCATAGTCATAGCATGTCTGAAATTTTCCACTTAAGACTTTTTGAAATCATCCACTGACAGAAAATAACATCTACGTTCTGAAACAACAGTGACAGGTCATTTACTGCTGCTCCTGCACCACATCTGATTTTCATACGTAACATTTTCCCAGATCCGTGCCTTTTTTTCCAATGTCATGGTCACTTGCCCTTGTGAAAGGTCATAGTCATAGCATGTCTGAAATTTTCCACTTAAGACTTTTTGAAATCATCCACTGACAGAAAATAACATCAGAAAATGGCAGTTAACATACTGGTTTATCCCCTATCCCGTGTCAATCTGCACAGCATTTTAGTGAACTCCTTTGTACCTGTCCCCTCCTCACCACGAAATAAATGAACATCTAAGCAATAAAGTACTAGAAATCTCAGTTCAGTGAGCACCTTTCTTAAAGTCAGAATTGGCAAAAATGGGGACGAAGAATGAAGGTATTTCCTGCTACAGTTGAAAAGGGATTGAGTAATATTTGCAAGGTAAATTATCTTCTCCTGGAAAATAAGCAATTTTTTCAAATAATTAAAAAAATAGTGCACAGAGTCTGCATCAAAAATGTAAAATTTTAGCCTGAACAGTCAGTCTTTGAAAAACAGAACATTTAGAATGGAAACACTTGGACAATCTTAACTCTTGCCGCTTCAATATTTTCTTAGGTGTATTTGTACAACATACATACATGAAGAATATGAAAAAGTCTTCTGTTCTGGTGATCCTTGTTGAACAAGGAACTTGATAAGGATTATGATAAGAGCTTCAGAATGGCCCAAGTGCTAGAAAACCCAAGTGCCCAAGTGCTATTCCAGATGAACTGCTGAAGGACAAAAATCTACTCAGATAAAGTGTAGATAACAGACAATTTACTCATATCCTTAAGTACCTATAAGAAATATTAAAGTCATTCCAAGACAACTCATCCAGTTGTAAGAAAATGGTACAAAAACAGTGGCTGACAACTGAATTTTTAAAAATCCAAGACAGAAACAAGGTAAAAATTTTGAGCAGAGGAAATAATTGATCATTGAAATACCTAGCAAGAATCACTACCAATTTTCTGTCTCTGTACATTTTAAAATCAAGAACAAGTTTTTGTGAAAGGCAGTTAAAAGATCCTGTGCTCTGCTTCATGCAGTCCGCAGACTACAACTGTGTCTTTTTGCCTGGTATACTAGAAATGCCCTTTATATCAGTGATTTTGGTGAACGACTGAGAACACTGTCAGAGCTAAAGAATGTGCACCCCAGAGCTCAGTGATCTCCATTGCACCTTAGCCCCTGTCTGGAGGACCACACTTCTGAAATTTTAAAGAGGAATTTGGAAGTGTGAGAATGCAAAGGTTTAGGGCATATGAACTAATCCAGTTCTACCACATTTTCACTGTGAACCTAGCCAAAGTCAAACTCTGCATTAATCTGATGCTATATCTCATGGCACCAAAATAGCCAAGTTTTGTTTCAAAAATCTACTAAATCACACAAAACTTAAGCTTTAATATTATTGGCTGCAACCAAAGAAAGAAGGAAGCAATATAAATGTTAATGAGAGAATGTCTGTTTCACTTTATTTAAAAGCCAGACTAATCCCATAATCCTAACAAACAAAAATATTAGGCTCTCCACAATTACAACATAACAATGTCCAGATGGTGTCTGTCTATAGGGAACAAGGAACTTTACAAGCTAAATTCCAGTGATAAAAAATGTGGGTCCCGAGGAATGCTAAGACAGACCTACTAGTGGAGGTGTTGAAAGAGTGGCTTGACTGCAGTAAGTAGCATCTCTTACTTATAAAGGTATTCCATTTCACATTTGAAGAGGAATTCTTACAACACAGTAAGCAGAGCAATGAGGTGAATAACACACTGATATTGTAGAAGGAAGAACACTTTGTGTAACATAGATTTAATTTTTCAGTTTTCCTTTCTAAATTTGTGGGGTTTATTTATCTTAAGAGCTATAAAAATTGTAATTCAGCCATTGAGTTCTCAATGACAACTGCAAGACTTAAAGGGATGGATTAACAAAATAGACATGTGTAGAGCTAGAAAGACAAAGAAGAGTAGTTTAGAAAGAGTTTATAATTTTTTCCTTGTGGCCCCTCATTGTGGTGCATAGTTGGAAGTGGCATTTTAGTTATACTAAAGTAGAATTATTGTGCAAAGATATACCTATTCAGTTCTTTGTAATGCAATACCCCTTTGTGTAAACTCAGCCCCATGATGCTCTAATACGGGCTTAAAATGGGGTTTTGGTAAAATTTTAAGAGGTCTTGAAACTGCATTATTCAAGCTAGAAGGATATTGCTTCAAGCAAAACTTTTGGAACTTAACTGAAAAAAAAATTAAGGAAGCCAATACGCTGATGCGGAAAGAGGACAATTTAGAGGAGAAGTATGTCTACTCATCACACACTGAAGTCTTGGAAAACTAAATGTACTTGAAGTTAAACTGAATGTGACCTTCTTCCTTTTTTAGAGATTTTAGAAAATCCATAATTTTTGAACACAGTAAGTACTGTGACTTTACATAATACAAATAGTTGCATTGCAGATAATTTTAAAACTTGAATTTTGTTAACAGGAACATAAACAGGATATCTTTTATCCAATGGTCCATACTAAACAATCACAGGAAGACAGTGGGCTCAAAAATAAAGGAGGGAATTTGTCCAGGGAACAGTGAAGAACACTACATAATACCTATCAGGAAGTTTAGCTGTTTTATTGACCTGTGTACTTATTTGGTGTCAGTACTCAAAAAGGGGAAACAAAATGATCATCATTCCCGGGCCTGTTATACTGATTCCTAAGTATATGCACTAAGTGCACTAAAGTAATGAAATTAATCCAGAAATCAGTAGATAGAAAATTAATTGACAGGAATATAATTAAAGATACACAGTTTTTCTTCTTTTTTACTGCTGATCTGCTCCGATCAGACTAATTCATCTTTTGATCAGATTTAAGGTTGTCAAATAAAGATCATGCACAGTTGTAACATATTTAGGCATCTGCAAGGTGTCTTACCTAGGAACAAATTTTTGTATTAAAAAGATACAGTACCAGGACATTCTATTTATGAACTAAAAACTGGCTAGCTAAACAGATTGCAAGCAACAGGTGTCAGTTATAAAATCAAGAATATCTGCTGGGACTTCAAAGGAATCACTGCTCTGCTGGTTCCTATTTAACATTTCACAGATGCTTTGGAAATAAAAAGAGAACTTCACACACAACACAAAGTCAACAGTGTAAATTATGCTAAAGACAGGGCAATCCTGTCCCACTCAAACAAAATGCAGTTCAGTATGTCCAACTGCAAAGGTATATTTTTGAGAACAAACAATGCAGATCATATTTATAAAACAGATACATGTATTTTGGAAAACAAGGATCTTGGAAGGGACTTAAAAGTCAGGGTAGAAAAGCAAGCAAATGGGAAAGAGCTTGAAGAGCCACAGCTATAAGGAAAGGGCAGTGTAAATAATTAGGTCTTTGGAAGGATAACTGGAGGAGTAAAGAGTAGGAGAGAAATGTATGTAGTACCTCTGCATGTAGTACTGACAAGAATGATACTTCATACCACTATGACTTCTGTCACGTGCATTTTTAAAAGCATGTTGAAATCTGGAGAGGATTCAGAAGAGAGCCAGAAAATGAGTTGAAGACTGGAGATAATGCCCCACAATTGAATGAGATCAATCTGTTTAGCTTATAAAAAAGGAAAACTGGGAAGTGAGTTGATTAAACTGTATAAGCTCTCTCACAGGGAGAAAATAGCAGGTACTGAAGAGCTCTTACATCTAGAGGAGAAGGATACAGCAAGAACCAGTGACTGGAAATGGTAGTCAGACAATTTCAAATTAGAAACAGGGGGCACATTTTTGTCCCTGAACATGACTAATCATTGCACAAGCTTCCCATGGTGAATGATGATTTTCTATGTTTTGAATCATTACTACATTTCTGAAGGACAGGCTTTAGCCTCACAGAAGTAACATTGCAGCCAAACCTAAGTAGTCTGCCTCACTACAATACATTTTGGGGTAAAATACAATTATGTGATACAAAGACCACATCAGACAGCTGGGAGGTCCTTAATGGTGTGAAATCAATGAACATATGAATTCCATCAAGGTTTATAACTGATCCTAAGAAGTGCACACTGGCAAACCTTGCTGAAGTCTTTGCTGCTGTCAGGATCAGGCTCTACGCTACCCACTTCAGCGTTGAATAAAATGTCTAACCTAGCATATTACCGGCTGTCCACTCCCCAGTGTCTCTTTTGCCACATTTTAATTGTAAGGCAACCTATCAAGAGAGAAAGCAAATATTTCACAAACTTTTTGCTACGTAAACAAGCAGGCAATTGCCCCAGGCATTTGTGGCCAAGTTCCATAGAGCCTACTGAGCTGCTGGATGTCAGGGCGACCATCAGTAGCTTCACATTGCAGCACAGATGCTAAATTCATAGAAACATAGAATCATAGAATAGTTTGGGTTGGAAAGGAGCTCCAAAGATCATATAGCCCAACACTCCTGCAATGAGATCAGGTTGTTCAGAGCCCTGTCCAACCTGATCATGAATGTTTCCAGCAATGAAGCACCTGCTGTCTCTCTGGGCAACCTGCCCCAGTATTTCACCACTCTCACCATAAAAAATGTCTTCCTTATATCTAGTCTAAATTTGTCCTTTTTTAGTTTAAAACCACTATCCCTTGTCTTATCGCAACAGGCCCTGCTAAACATTTGTCCCCATCTTTCTTATAAGCCCCACTTCAGGTACTGGAAGGTGCTGTAAGGTCTCCCGGGAGCCTTCTCTTCTCCAGGCTGAACAAGCCCAACTCTCTCAGCCTAACCCCATGGCAGAGATGCTCCAGCCCTCTGAGCATCTCCACAGCCCTCCCCTGGACCTGCTTCAACAGGTCCATGACTTTCCTGTGCTGAGGACTCCACAGCTGGAAGCAGGAGTCCAGGTGGGGTTTCACCAGAGCAGAGACGGGTGGCAGAATCACCTCCCTCGACCTGCCGGACACGCGTCTTTTGAGGTTGGCTTTCTGGGCTGCCAGCACACATTGCAGGGTTACGTCCAAACAACCCAAGACTCAAAGGAAAGCATTAGAGACAGGGTATAACATTTTCTCCCCGCTCAACCCCTGTTCCCAAAGTACAATGAACTTTGAACTTCAAACAATTTGTGTGGATTATCAAGAATTTCCTAGGAGCTACCATTCCCTGGACCTTTCGTCTGAAAACTAATGATTCTTACATCTATTTTGGAGTTAGAAAGAGAGACACAGTACTCAGCACTCTCATGCTTTACACAGTAAGAACAGTGAACAGATAAAAAAGATGCACATCACAAGTACTACTTGAGATGTCATAATTCTTCAACAAATCCTCCTGAGTACTGTATGACAACTTGAAGAAGAAAATTCAGGAGTTATTTAGACGACAAGCCCGTGTACCTGCCTTACAAGTACTCTTAGATGATCCAATCTCCATTAATGTGAATGCACATGCAGACTGTTTCTCAGTCTGGGATTTCTTTTTTATACAGCAAGTAGATTTCTGGTTCCATACAATGCCAAAGCAAAGCTTGAAACTGTTACCGAGTTATAAATTCTGATCTAGTAATTCATAACCCAAATGGTAACTAATGAGGACTTTTATTTTTAGGAGAACAGATGCAAACTTTCTTTAGAAACAGAACTAAAAATTCAATGTCATGATTTTTGTGATCCAGAATATTAGGACATTTGGGATTGGCAATACTGTAAATGGTATTTTTTTCTACCCAAAGAGACACCATCAGTCAAATTAAATTCTATTAATTCTTTAAAAATGGAGAGTGTTTAAATATTTAAAAGTTTGAGGAATTACATCCATTCTTCTCTCTTTCAGCCTATTTTTGTGATTTTACTATTAGATTTTCTTATTTTACAGACTAAAAAAAGAGAGAAGGGGTTTCTGTTCACACAGCGATAGACAGATATAATCCTTATTTATTTTTCTGATATTGAAAATGGGTATGTAATGAAGCTTTCCTATGGGTGAGTTTAATTCATTTTTGACAGTTATGTATCACCTTGTCTTGCAATTTTTTTAACATAACCTCATTTTTGAAAAACTCAATTAACAGAAAAAAAACTATTTAAATTGCCAGAGATAACATTTATCAGCTTCAGGCTGCGATTCAGCAAGAAGCCTCAAGCTCAGTTAAGTATCCATCTTCTTATAATTAATCAGTTTTTTCTTTTTTTTTAAAGGAAGAAAAATATCTACAAAATGGAAAGAATGTATAAGACACAGAATAATAACCCTTGAAGGTTAAAGATTTTTAAATACTCATTAAAGAAATGAATGGAACCTTTTTTTTTTAATAAAGTACTGAATTTTCTTGTCTGATAAATTTCAAGGAAATTGAGAGGTCCACTTTCATTTACATGGCAAAATGTATTGCAGTGTCCTTCCTTCCTTGCCTTCAGTGAGCTGGTAACTCATTCACTTCCAGAAGTTTTATGCTCATTTGATGCTACAGACTCAGAAATAAACAACAAATAAAGTTACATTTTTACAGATACTGACTTGTGAATACATTGGTTGCAAATACACAGATATCAGCCATCTCACTCTACAATCTGGTGTCTCGGCACATTCCTACTTTTGGCTTCAATATCCCAGAAACAGACCCAGAAGAAAGCAGTGGGCTCTGTGGGAAGGAGGGGGATCCTGTGTCAGGCTCTGCAGTACAGTAGCTGCATTTCACATCTGGATGTACAGCTGTCAGGGAAAATTCCTGCTATAACTGAATCACTTCTCAAGCTAGGAGCAGACTACATCTCTCTGCCATTACATATACAGTACGTTTAGACTTGTTTCCTACCTGTACATCACCCCTCCCCATTTGGAGCTGCAGTATAACATGCTTGACATTTATCAAGCCCAAATTACTCTACAGGTAACATGCACTTCTGCTCTGGATAGACATTTGCCACACAGGCCTTATCTGCAATTCAACCAAGACTCAAAGGAAAGCATCCGCGACAGGGAATAACGTTTCTCCCCTCTCAACCCCTGCTCTCAAAGTAAAATGATCTTCAAGATATGATGATTTATTTAAACCTCCATCACTCAAAAAGATATTCTGTCACTGTAGAAAAATGGACATATCTGTAAGTAATCCACTGGTAACACATAGTTCTTTAAGTATCTTCTAAATCAATTTTCCTTTCAGACTTTCAAAGTTCTAGTTTGACTACAAACAGGTATCAAAATAATGCCTTGTAAATACTAACAGTAATTACCCCAGTAATTACTAATTAATAATTTGGGAATCCTGTTGAATCTTTTGCCACAAGGCTTTGCAAATTTCTGACAGTGGCAACTAGGAAGTGGGAGATAAATTGATCTCTCTGTGCTTACCAAAAGCAGATTCAAACCTCCCTGGAAGAAAGGAAGTGCTGGGTGAGACATGAACATAACTGGATGGATCGATGGCTCAAACCACTTGGAAAGGCCTCTATTCTCCACTATATTTTTCAGTCCCTCTACTCTTAGGCTCCCTTCTTGACCCTACTCCTACCACACTAACCATTATGCCTGTAACTTTGGTGATGGGTCATGGCAGCTCTAAAGTGCAGACACACCAGCAATGTTTCATTAACTAGTTCAGACACTGACAACAGTGAGGCTGTATGAGGACACAACCGCACACGGAATCCCAAAATGTCCATGCTGTCACAGTACCAACAGCAGTGAAGATACTGGATATGCAACTACAGTGCTCCAACTGTGCTTTTAAAGACAGTGTAGACGTACCTTGAGTTGTGCTTTTCTGTCAGAATGAATGAATTGCTTTGCTTATTTCTGTGTAACATATAAACATCTCTTCTCCCTCCTAGAACCAACTCTTCCCAGCTGTTCCCAAGACTGGGATGCTATCATAAATGACTGAACAAGAGACAGAACTTCTTGCCTATTGTTTCATGTCTTGCCTTTTATTTCTTCCTAGTTGCATTAGTTACAGTGAAATAATGCTAAAACCATCTAGCAACTAATAAACTAAGTACAAATGCCCTCCAACACCACCATCCTTTGTGGGATTAGCTCAATATACTACATTATGAACACTATGCAGAGAGAAGCTAGGCAGGGATTTTTTAAGACATTTTTGACCATCTGAAAATCTTGTACTTTTCTAGTTACCCTTGGCTAGCTGTATGATTTGTAATGACATGTTCTTCAGTGGAAGTCCTCAATACAAGTACTCCTAACCAGCATTTAAGTCTGTGCAAATAAACCAGATCCAAGAAAACTATACATCTGAAAAATATGTTACAAAAAGTAACAGAAACCTAAGTTAGTCAGGAGAAAATTACTCACAAAGAAGATAAATAATTAACATATAAGACTGAGTCCAAATACAGTAACAGAAACTGCAGTCAGTGGGGGTTTTATGTTAGGCACAGCTAAGCAGGTATTTAGACAGTAGAATATACAGCGTCAAAAGCAACAGACAGGTGAACTGTGTACAACTGATTTGTATGACTTCTCCATTCGGAAATGCCACTGGTGTATAGAAAGGAATGTCTGAGCTATATGGGACCTTGTCTGTTATAACTGGGAGGATGCAACACTCTTCCCTTTTAACTCCATTTCCAGGTTCCTTGGGAGTCTTGCATGGAACATGGTGTAACTTTGCTGAACAATGTTGCTTGGTTTTGTATCTCCAAAATAAAATTGTTTTTCTAGTGAAAATCAATTTTTAAAAAAGGAAGCAAATGGGATTATGTACTTAAAGAGGGAAAGAAAATTAATGATGTACATGCAGAGGGAAACTGGCGGTGCTTAAGATTTTCTGATCACATCGTCATTGGTGCTGAACGAGGAACATAAAGACTATTAAAGCAATACTAGAATAGCAGCCCTTACTCCTGCTAGGCAGCACTGCAAATATACCCGCAGGAATTCAGTGATAAAATAGAGAAAATTGAACGTGTGTGACAGAGAGCCAGAGAGAAATGAAGTGCAACACAAAAGGCTTAAAAGGCTCAAGGTGTGAAAAAACTGAGGAAAGAGTAAGAGTGTGAGGGATGTGTGAACCAGTGCAAGTGCAAGAGGAAAACAGGAACAGGATTTTGAGTGGGTGAGGCTGAAAGTGATAGAGGGTAACCAAGCATAAAAGTGAAAGAAAAACCAGGAGTATGAATGAGGATATAAGTGAGCAATAGAGCATGGCAGAATGACAGGCTGTGATGCAGTTATGAGATGGCAAAACTAGGAAAATGAGATAAAAAGAGTTTTAACTTCTTTTTCTTTTTTTTTTCTTTTCTTTTTTTTTTTTTAGGTGCCCAGTGCTTCATCATTTACCAGAAGAGAGACTGTTACACGGAAACACATCAGTAAGCAATGTAAGAAAGAAAAAAGAGCCATAGTAACTACTAAAAATTCTCAATAAACAAGGCATTTGGAAATTGCCTTCAATTTTGTCCACCAACCTGAGGTGGTCAGAATATCCATGCAGCATGTCCTCTGGAAAACAGCAAACTAGAAGAAAGGGCAGCCAATAACCTCCAAAGTGCAGCTGAGTGTTTAAATGTTTTCTCTCCTATGTGATGAACTGTTTTTGTACAGCCTACTGCGAAGCCAAATACATGTATAGCATGACAATAAAGTTTTCAGGAAGGATTTAGGGGCAGAGAAATTACTCAGACTACTGTCATTAGGTGCAACTATCTGTAAGAGAAGGCTAAATTAAAAGTTTTACTGCACAGCTGTAGTTACATAAAAATATGAAACCAGGAAACATTTCTCCATTAATGTAAAAGAAACTTGAAAGAAACACAGGTATTCAAACACTTCTCTGGACAACAACAGTTAGGGCGTTCAAATTACTGTGCCTATCCCAGTAACAGCCGCGATGGATTTCCTGTACTTTCTTTCATATCTAGACTACAGGATGCCTGTTTTTTAAACTAGTAGTCTTCCCAGGAATTTCAAGACAATCTCCACCTAGGTAAAATGCCAAGTAGAAGAAAGAGTGAGCTATTTAATTTTGTGTGGTTAATGATAGAGAAAGTGCTTACTTAGGTTTTTGTTTGTTTTGGATTTGTTGTTTTTGTTGTTGTTTTTTTAAAGACAGTCTCAAGATTATTAAAGTATATGAGTACTAAAGCCAAAAGGTTGGATGACTTCCCTGTGAACATTCAAACTCTCAAAAATTCTGATTTCATTTAACCTTTCTACCGTCGTATTTATTTTATAAAAAGATTCAATTTGTCATATTTATGTCATAATCTTGAAAAACTACAATAGAAGATTCCTACAGATTAATTTATATCTTGAATGTTACTGAAAGTCTACATGGTGAATAAATACCTTATTTGTGCTTATCCAGTTTCAAATTTGGATCTCATGGACAAGATTTCATCAACAGCTTTCTAAAAAACTACACCCAGAATATATTATAAATAATAATCAAATAGACTATTAAAATAAAAATTTCTTTACCCCAGTTTTAAATAGGAGTGACCTTATCTTTCAAAGACAACTAGGCAAGCAGGAACACGTCTTCACATTTTACACATACGCACTTACACATACTCTTATAAATGTTTTTGGATCTTCAATTATTGTTTCAGTAATTTGGCTGACATACAAACTAGTTTCAGCAACTACAAATGCTCAAAATTCAACTTGCATCACAAAACTAAAAGAATCCTTTTTTTCCAGTGACAATAGAAAAAGTTGCTTATCAGAATGCTGATAGTAATTCTGTTTATATTCAGTTCAGAATACTTTCCAACTTATTCTCCTATACGTGGAATAGCTTTGCAGTGCTAAAAAAAGATAATTTGATGAGCACCAGAAAAAGCACATGAAAAAGGGAGGGGACTTCAAAAGAAAGTTGATTCCATCTAATCACTCTCATACACAGTATAAAGTTTTATTTCAAAGACACTACCTTCACTTCCTGTTAAAAATCTATAGTTTCGGAGAACATATATTTCATACCATGAGTGCAAAAAAAATGCAAGCAAAGATGTGCCTGGGTCTAGGCTTTAAGGCTACCTGACTTCAATAAGCACCAAACATACAGGAACTACATCAGTGGAGAGGTGACCTATATCTTACAAATGCAAGTTGGGCCAAACAGGACATGATGCAATTCCACCTAAGAAAAGCTGTAAGCATGATGTGAGCGACGCAGTTAGCTGTGGCACGTTCAGTCACCGTGACAGGACGGGGTTTGGGCATGTTATAGACGCATATTAACAACCTCACTGCATTCTCCTGCAGGACTGGGGCTGTTTGCCCCTGCAGTTTGGTCAAATATGAATATAACAACTATAGTAATCTTTAAAATTCCTCTTTCTGTGTCAGTGTGTTATAGTGTTACTCCTCACATCCTAACCTTTCCTCTTGTGAAATGTTTCCAAGGGGCTTTTTATGTTTTGTAAGGATGGACACTAACTCCCCACAAATAAAATCTAAGTCATTGGGAACTACAGGTTCTCAGCATCTCTCAGGATGAAGTCTATTTTGCAGAACACTTCTGTATCCTTCAGGACAGGAAGTATAGCAGGAGACAAATCAATGTGTCAGGCAAAGAAATAACAGGTGGATCAGAGCTTTTTCAATGCATGCTGTGTGTTTCTTTACAAATTGCATTCCCTGAACCACCCACTTTGGAAGAAATCCACTTTCCCACACAAGTGCTTTGAGTAGTTCAGGTTATACAGAGAGAATGTCACTCAAAGGAAGACTTATAAGCAGCGTTCCCAAAGCTTAACAGCATTCCTTTTTCTCTATCAACACTTCTCTTCCTTTACCTAAAAAGGTTGCTGTGACTAATTAGTCCCCAACACTCCATTATAATAACAATAATATTACCTAGCCTATATAGTGTTTTTCATCAGTAGATCAAAAAATATTTAGCAAAGAAAGCAAGTGTCATTACCTCATCCAGTAATACCCACTAAATAATCAGCTCTGCTGCTGCTTTAATCCTTAAAAATGGTGTTTTAAAACCATGAAGAAGCCAAAACATAATCTCCAAATAATACACCTTCTCTAGCAAAGGAGATTATTGCCTGTTCAGTGGAACCCAAGAGGGTTCCATGAAGCAAAAAGGGAATATATTTGCAAAGACACCACATAGGATTAGAACGGACCTTTTCCGTTATTGAGCTAAGGCCCAGTTGTCCCATGCTGATATATCATATAAGCCCTTTCTTAAACAGCTCAAGTTTTGCCTTACAACTACTGAGAGCTTTCTGCCTTTCATTAATCCCACTGAGAGGCTGTGCCAGAAGTAAACTGATCTGATGAATAGATATTTTCCTTCAATTTTCATCCTAAATCTACTGTTGATCTGATAAAAACCATTTGTCTCGGTGTTAACAGTATCTGCTCATCTGAAAAGCTGTGCCCTGCCCTGTGTATTTAGAAAGCTCTTGATTTGGTAAAGGAACAGAAAGATACAATTAACTCTCCCATTTAATAACTAGCAAGGACGATCAAATTTTGCCTGTGGCTCCTGACATATATACAATACCTACCACCTTACAGTGTCAAATTCAGCTTTCCTAGGAATACTCACTAGAAGCCCAAGAACTCATTCCAGAGCAGCGACAATCACCTAATCGTCCACTATACTGTATTAATATTATTCTTTCCCACGGTGCCTTACTTTACACTTAAAAACACTGAACTTCATTTGCCACTGTACTATCCTGCTTTACAAAAATCTCATGGTGGAGATGCCACAACTCCTCTTTGCAATCTATTAGGACACTTCACACTCCTTATGTTTAGAGCAGCTTTTCCTCCTGTCAACCTCTACCTAAACCTCCCATTGCTGCAATTTAAGGCTGTAACTCGTTATGTTCAGATCAAACCCACTTCTGTATGCAATGAAAAGTCTAGTCGGCTTGCAGCATTGAATACAAATGTGCAAGTCCTCATCTTCCTGAGAACTTCACTATTTATCAACCTTTCTTTCTTTAAACAGCCAGGGAAGAGGTTTGACCTACCCCATATGCTTTAGGACAGTACTAAGACACAATTCTTTTCCAACGAACATCTTCAGAAATAATACCTCAAACATCACTCATTACTGCATTTTTGAAGTTCTGATCTTTTATACCCTGTTTTTGCTATCTGAAGAAGCAGCAAAGGCCTCCTTCTATACTTTTTTTCTCCTGTATCCTTGGCTGACATCTCCATCGACTTGGTGACAAATTTCTGCTGTTTGCTTTGTAGAGATACACTAAATAGTATTAAGCAGGAATGTGGTTTTGCCTGTATTCTGGAGGATTTTCACAGCCAGTATCTCATGTTCATGTTCAACCAGCCATCTTGAAACAATGACAATGTTGACTCTTTCAGTTCAGTCTCTTTTCTTCAGTTTCAGCATCCCACAGTGTACCTGCCCTTTTATACATGCATAGAAAATAATTATCTAAAATTCAAGTGTTCTAATTACTTCTTAGGTTGATTATTTTATGATACACTGGAACTGTTTATTAGAGTACAGAGGCAGAATAGAACTTCCTTATAATGTACCAGTCATTGTCTTTCAGTTATTTTATTCTTCATGTTGTTTTTAACCACATAACCACCAGTTTTCTTATTGGTGAGTTGATGACGTCCCCGATTTTGAGCTAGAATGATAATATAAAGGTGCTGGGAGGCTTAGAGAGACTTAAATTAGCCTTAAATGATCCTTGCACCATGTATTGCCACCAAAAATGCCTCACCTGCAGGATCACTTTCATCATTCTCTTCAATATATTGTTCATTCACTGTTGTGTTTGGAGAGGACCAAAGAGACAGGTTTTATGCTTTCCTTGTAACAGCAAATTCTCTCTTAACCATTTCCTGCAACTTCACAACACTGATTCAGTTAAGTCCTCAAGCAAATGATTGATGACTACCACATTATGAATTATCAATTTGCAAATTCAATCGGTAGCTTTCATGTTTAGAGTGAATTTCAGGTACTGAAATTCCCTGTAATTCCAAAAGACTGAAAACTCAAAGAATAATTTGGAATGGATAATAACATACATGTTTCCATGATGCTGAATCCTTTCACATGCATGTGATGCTCAAATACAACAATGAAGTTAATGTAAGGCACCGTGAGGCTGCTTTTAGTAATATCGCAAATTCTGCCCTCATAATGGAACTCCGTTTCTTCCTGACTACTCAAGATAACACCCTCTCTTTTCCATATGAACCCACCTTTTCTACTACATCCCACCTATGTGCAATGCATGCACATCTTCCCCTTTGTCTTCTCTTCTACATGCATCATTACAAAAAAGCCAGCTCTCAGTATTCTGTTTAGCTTCCTAACAAGAAAC
>NW_010244163.1:77089-86787 GCF_000690775.1 Eurypyga helias
TCCCTACTCTCATTCATTAGCTCTTCCATCCCTACTTAATCTCTCCTGCCCTCAGGCCCTCAGTTTTCACCACACCGTTAGAACATCTCTTCTGTGAGACCAACTAAACCACAGCTCCCAACCTTCACCCACTCTTTTTACAATTCCAACCCTAACTCACTGAAAATCTGATTCTTCTAACAAGCACCACTTAAAATTACCATAGATTATCGTTCCACCAGTGGAAGTTTTTCCTTTCCTGTCTTCCCCTAAAAGGAGTCTCTATTCCAGCACAGCTCCCAAATCCAATATGCTACTGCTGTGTAACCAAATTCTAATCAGCACAAAAACATCCACCATTCAGAAATGGCTCAGATTTTTCCATTATTTCTGTGCAGCCAAACTATAACAAAAAAAAACCCAGGACCTCAGTGGAATATTTTTAAGCAATATCCAAATAACATAGTATCTTCCCACTCTTTGTAAATTACTGCTGGATATGTAAGGTAAATGATTACTTAATTATTAAAAACATAACTGTCTGTTTAAATGTGCAAATGTTTCCCAAAACAAATTTTTCCAAGGACAATACCTTACCCTTAAAAAAAAAAAAGAAAATTACATTATGCCAATTAGAAGAAAAATAGTACTAATTGTTATAGATTTGTTGGGGGAGGGGGTTCTGCTATTTCTGTAATGGTAGCAATTGCAGCACTACAGCATTTTTTTCTAAGCTAATGTCATTTTGTCTTGATTTACTAGCCTTTTGTGTTTTCAGACCCAAGGTGGAAAAGCAGCTATTCAGAGCAGAAAAGTTCTTTTTAAAAGGCCATTTTTAATAAAGCTCAGGAAATTCTGTGACTAGAAAACTTACACGCCTGCTGCAGTTACAAGGCTCATCCCAAGTGAGCAGCGTAGACAGAGGCCTTTCCGGAAGCTAACAAAAAATGCAGTGACACAAAAGTCTTCCTGGCAAGAAGGAATAAATCAATCCCCCCAGTACAGAAAAATATCAGGCTGGGAAGCCATCTTTTCTGCAGAGATTTTAAAATAAGTAAAGGGGTTCAAGTTGTTGGGTGCTCAACTTGAGCCTCTTCACATTTGAAGGGGCCTGTTTTTTAAACAGGACAAACGATGACTCAAAATCAGCTATCCAGAGCTGCTAAAGCAAGCACAGTATCATCCACAATTATGACCTGCTTAAAATTTTACTTAAGGGCTTTCACAGCATGTTCTGTACCAATTAATCAGCTGCATCGCTGTTCAACCCACAAACCCACTATCTGATACATCAGGTCTATCTGACACACACAGAAGACCAACTGTGGTTTTGAGCTCCCTGTGTTGCTTTGTCTTAGTCTGATCTGTTCTAGGATTTACAAAACTCTAACATGCTGCTCCTAATGGAGAGCTTCTGTTTTTAAAGCTACTTAGAAGCTGATAAAACAACCCCCCACGTAGGTGGGATCCGCAAATTGCACTTTTCTACCTATACAGACAGTACTTCCCTGTCGTATTGTAGTTAACAGGGGGCTGTAGCAGCATCATCTCAGAAAAGAATTCTGTTATATTTAGGCCTTCTCTGTAAGATAAGCTTGTGCCAGTCTAAAGTGACATGCCATTTTAAACAGCTACTGCTGTGTCAACTAGCAAATATCCCACCTGACTGCTTTCAATGGCGCATATGTCATTTTGGACGCTGTTTTAACTGAGCTGGCAAAAGCCATTCTTAACTGCAATAATGCTATCCACCACAATGACACAGAAGAGTGTAACTGTATTGGTGCAATTTATGAAGTTTTCTATGTGGATTCTTCCTTGTCATCTCCTGATTCATTGTGCTCCACATCCATATTGCACCACAAATCTAACCATACTTCAGAGGCACAAATAAATAAATGTGTACAAACAAGAGATGGGGACAGGAAGCATATGACATTTTTTAAGGGAACAGTCACAAATGAAAACAATGATTCCCATAGTTTTCAATATCCTGATTTAATCCATCTTCCTCCTGAATACAATAAAAACCATGAGTCCCTGAACTAGCTTTGTTCAAGGAAGAATTTTCCTCTCTCCCTTTCCTGACAGTGGTCTTCAATTAAAGCCTTCAATGATGAAACTCACTGAGATTGACAGAGGAAATAAAAGGAGAGAAACCACCGAAATGCAGCTTCACAAGAAGATTATTAAATGTCCCGCAGACATCGGCGCGAGTGACAGCCGCCAGAGCTTAGTGAAAAAAGGAGAAGCGGAAAATTAAACTTCTCATTGGACCTGATGATGATTAATATCTCTTCTCTGATGAGCTGAAACTGCTTAATCTTTGCTATTAGTATCAAATCACTGACGTGCAAGTATGGTAGCTGAAGAGTAAGGCAGCATATGAGAATGTTTAATATTGAGGAGAGGAAAAACAGACAAAAATAACTGAGGTGCATTTTGCTTTTAAATCTCCTAATGCAAGAAACCTGGATGCTGAGAGTCACCATCAGCAGCTCTGAAGTCAGGTTACTATGAAGCAGCTCTTGGGCAAACAAAGTTGTACAGTTTAAAGGAGATAAATAGTAGATTTCAATCATTTGGTTAAAGACATTTGCATTCTACAGGAAGACTACTTAATTCATCACATCTCTGTTCAAGTGTACGTGAACAAGCAACTAATACCTTCACCAAACTCAAATACGTTAGATAATTGTTATTTTCAGATTTACTTACCTTTGTGTGTATTGGCAAAGCTTTAAAGAGAGTTAGTTGGAGTTCCCTGGAAACCGGTAATTACATGTAGCTGTGCAGACAGATTTTTATACTTGGTGCCTAGAAGAATATCCTACAAAATGTAACCCCTCTGCTGAGATTTTTAGCTTAAACCCTCGGGTTTGTGATGAACTGAAAAAAGAGCTGAAATAGCTAAATACATTACAGTTAATACTCCTAGAAAACATCCTGTGTGTATAACATTTTCAGACTAAAAGAAACTTCTGTCAACCTGAGATATTCATTATAATAGTCTGATTAGTAGAGACTAAAAAGCAGACTTGTATAGCAACCATTCATCTGAAAACATTATTCCTGCTAAAGTTAACAAGCAAAATCATGGAGTTAGGTTAAATTAAATCCAATGACAGGCAGGAAATCTACCAATTGTGAAACTTTAAAGCTGTGGTATTAGTTGTATATGATTCTAGAATACTGAATGCCTTAATGCTATGGAAAAAAAAGGAAGTGAAATCTTCCATTTCTTAATGCTATAAAGGTAACTTGTAAACACTCTAGTGGTTTTAGTTTTATCTGGAGAATCGAGATTAAAAGACTGATAAAAGGTAAGTTCGTAAGCCTTGATCTTATGAATAATTGATTGCCAAATTAGTGTTCAAGTAAATCTTGTTTCTAAAATTTAATAAACATTCTCAAATTGTAGCTGAAACTGTGATTTGATCGTTTCTGAAGGGTTATTTATCACAACTAAAAAAGTACAGTAACCTGCAGCCCAAAACAAAGAAACTGCTTGGAAAATTAGTTTTTCTGGCCTGGGATGGCAACTAGTTTCTATTAACCATGGTAAAATTAATAATTATCCTATAAATTTACCTCTTTTTCTAAAGCAGCTATATGTTTTCATAACCGTAATTTTCGTAATTGTTTGAAACCTCAGACTTTGAGTCATGTTTCACAGAACTATGGAGAGGGACAGTCATGCTACAGATTTGAAAAGATGATTACAGCAAGGTAGCTCAAAAGGCTTGAACCTTGTTAAACTTGAAGAGAACCTGAGGCTAAAAACATATTCTCCAGGTCATAAAGTCTTCCTCCTATTGTTGGTATCTACAAAGTTGAATGAACCAAGATGACTGCTGTCAGTCCATGTTTTTGAAGTTAGCTGTGCATTTCACTCAATTCTCCAAGGGTATCTTGATAAATTTAAAAAAAAAAAAAGAAAATCTCTTAGATTCAAGTCTCTAAACAAGAATTGCAGAAGGCAAAGCAACATATGAGAGGTAAAGCTTCAAGGAAGGGAAATTACTACTCAACTGAACAGTTCAAGGGTTGTCGTGACTGAAAAATATTTGAAAAGGGTAAAGAGAGAATAAAGAGATGTGTTGAAAATACTGATATTCTTAAGCTAAGCATACCTAAAACATGTCCACCCAAGATCAGGATATTAACCTTCACACTCAGTTGGTTTTCCTAAACTGTGCCAGAACATTATGTGAACATAAGAATGACCATGTATGATGTGTGAAGTACTTCTTTGAATTTATTTTTAACTTGACTCCTTCTCTTTCTATCATTATACACATATAAATAAATATTCAAAATATAATCTTCAGAAGTACTGGGAGGCACTACAGATGTGATTTGCTATCTAACAAGTAAGATTCTGATTTTAAACTTTTTCCTGATCTGAAAAAACCCCATATATTTTAAACACTTTACCACTGAGAAACAGAGTGCAGCATGAGCCCAAGATTTATTTAGATACCAGGAGACCCATATGGGAACTAGATTTTATAAATGCCCTAACTGTGGGAAAAGCAACTTCAACATCAATCAGCTGCATGACATCAATCACAGCAAGTCAGGCTACATTAGTTCCAGCACTCAAAGAAGGTCTGGTGTATTTATAAACTACACATTTTATTCCAAAAAGCAAAGCACTACTTCTTAGGGGTTTGGCTTTTGTAAAAAAACAAGGCATTTGAGCTCATCTTGGTTTTCTGCAGAAAAATATTTTTTTACCGTGAAGTTAGCAAGTCTTTTTGAAGCAGAGAAGTAATCAGGAAATAGCTCTTCTGCCACTTGTCTTCCATGCAGCTCTAACAGAATTTAGGCATCCAGATGCCCCTTCTTAGAAGGAATACGCTTACCTTTCTGTAATTCAGCTTTTATAGACTGCATTTTTCCCAAAAGTTTGCTCAAAGAATGAGGAAGACAAAGATGAAACAAAAACCTTGATAAATCCCACAGATTATACTCAGTATAAGCTATTCCAAAGAAGATGGCAACTGCTCAAAGAATTCCTTTTCATTATGATCTTATGTTTCTGCCAGAAATTACAAACGAAGAGCTGACTAGAAAAAGAAAGCCAAGACAAAACTGGTAAACATGTGTTTAGAAACCCAAAAAATTCCATCCAGTCATGAGACGTATAGAGAAGAAAGAAGATAAGCCTACAGCTTACTTTACTTTTATGAAAGAATAAGCATGTACTTAAAAAAACAAGTGTCAAAAGTGAAGTGTGTGTCCTGTACTGGAATTCAAAAGAGCAATGTGGACTGGCTTTCACTTGGCATAACACACTGACAAAAGAAGTGGCCGTTGCAAGATTCATGGCATTTCCTGAGACGATAATATACTGGTTTAAGGATGTGAATTCCTGGCAACCTAAGGAAGAAGCAACACTGACATCAGCATTTAGATGTTGAGCTATTTGGTGGACCTTACAGTTAAGAACAAAATTACACTGCATAAGTTTAATTGAAAGAGTGGTTGAGAAAAAAAAAAAAAAACAAAACATGGTACTTACTAACTCCATAGTTTGACCCCCAAAAGCTTCTCATGCTCATGTCGTATTTTGGCTCAGCCACAGAAACTACTTCAAACTTCCAGTCCCTGCTCACAAGTAGACTGTTTCTTTACATAATGGGGAGTAAAACTCTATTTTCATATTCATTTGTTAATTTTATTTTCTTAGATGATGGACAGATATGGGGTCTCATGTATGTAAAACAAAGTCTGATTGTGGGGATACTGATTTGCAAGCTAAAGATGATGAGCAGAGAATCAGACAGCTTTCACAGCAGGGACCTTCTGGTCAACAGCATACTTCAACTAAACTTCGTCAGTACTCTGCATATCTAAATCACAAGGGTTTCATAGAAAGACAAGTTTTCCAGGATAAAGCAACAAAACTTGGCATAAGTCTGAGGTCTTCACTATTGTGACTGATTTTATTCTTGTAGGATCCCCAAGTAAAAACTGCAGACATACTTAAGGTAACTTGATTGCAGCTGAGACAGAAGTGCTTAAGTGACAAATTTCAGCATATATATCCTAAAAAAAACAACAGAAAAGGAGTAAACCACCATCATTTAGTCCAGAATGGACACAGAAGCAGCTTTGAAGAAGGGGTTGATATGAAGCCAATCTTAACTAAAACACATCCATCAACTTGTTCACAGACCCATCACAGTAACATCCTGATATGCAGAAGCACCCTTTCAGGACCTCTTTTTCTCAGAACTTTATTAAAAAGACAGGATCAATACAGAGGTTGAAACTTCTGCTTTAAATGGACATCAGATTAAGTTCTCTTGTTTAATCCTGTTGAGACACACAGGGGATGAAATTCAGGCAAGCTGAGTGAATCGTAACGAAAAAAGCAATTTTAGATTTTGCCTCTTTCTGATTACATTGTCTGCGAAGGGCTTATTTTCTGATGTTTGTTCATCAGTTGCAAGTGTCTGATAGACATTTTAGCAATTAATTATTTGTTTGCCTCTTCCTATGAGCAACTTATTACAAGCATTAAAAATTCAGGCAGTTTTCATCAGGCACATAGATCATGTGATAAACTTTTGGCACTTAAATGGATAAAGCTGAACTCTCAGAATCAGTTTTCTGATTCAAGTATTCACAAATATGATTTCAAAATCTGCTTCCCATGAATATTAAAACGGGATATTCATTGTTTCTGTAGACAGTCTTCTCAATTAACATATTCACTAGAATATTTATGGAAAGCATACACAAAAAGAGTGTGAGCAGCGTCAAAGTGAATCCATTTAAATACTAAGATGAGTATTTGCAGCTTTCCTTCATTTCACTTTATTGTATTTTATGAGGTGTTTGCCCAACTCTGGCTTCAATCATGTCTCTACAGATTACTTGGACTAAAATGTACTCTCTGAGTATGACAGTCACCCAACACAGGAGCAAAAAGAGGACAATCGAGGAAAGCAAGTCCCAGGAAAGGCTCTGTTTTTAAAATGTTACCCTGGCAGTTAAGAAAAAAGAGTCACTCTCTCACAGGCTCCCTACGTGATCTCACACAACTTCCCAAGTTTTCATCTTGAGGTTTCATTAGTGACTCTTCCTTTCCTGTGAAATATCTTCCACTCAGGAGCCCAACACAGACCCTTTAGGGCTTCCAACCTCAAGTGGATCTACCACACAAACTGGTAACTCAAGTGTATTTTCATCCTGTCAAAACAGAGGTGACTGTGAATCTGCTGAGGCCACGTAGCCACAGCGGACACTTTTTTGGGGAATCAGTCATCTAGAAAGCATGTGTCAAATTACAGTTCTACCCTCTGTTTTACATGACCTTCATGGTAAAAGGGATAGGAAACAGCTGCAAATACCTTGGAAGATGATGCTATTTCTAGAGCTACTGTTGGTTCGTGAAATTCCCATTTTCTTTTAAATGAAAATTCATCATATATTATTTGATTATTTCCTCTTCCCTGTTTCAAATGCACTCCACCCCTCCTACTTTATTACCTTGCCTTTTGAATGTAATTTAAAAATGCTGGAACAATTAGCTCTTTCATTCAAAGTAACTGATAACTGAAATTATGCTGTCTTTGTGCATTATTAAAAACAACAACAGTAACCAGGTATGTTCAAAGACTACACAATATTCAAAATCCCCTTTAATATTCTAGTTCATAACCTTAATAGACATTTATACAATATTAATGAGGCTTTTAGTAGCTGTTGCTGTCACAGCTTGGGTAATGCCACCTCCAATGAATATTCCAAGCGAAGGGCCTTACTGGAAGTGTCTGAGTGACAGCTATGAAGTAGCAGACTGCAAAGTACTTTCTGAGAGGAGAAACAAAACCCAAATAAAACCAAATTCTCTCCTAAAGAATTGCAAACTACTTAAGAAGCAGAACATGGGAATTCACTGCATTAGGGCATATTTTATCTTACAGATTCTCTAAAAAAGAGCTTATAAAGTGTTTCTAAATGTGATCCCACTGCCATGCTAAGACAAATGAACAACTTAGGTTCTTAGATATAAACACCTGGATGAGTAATGTCATTCCTAATTACAATAAGAACACATAATTTTAGGACACAGCACTGCAGATATCAGTACTGAACAGAAACAGTTGATTCTGCAGTCCTGAAACATGCAAACAAACAAACAAACAACAGCCAAATGATACAAAAAGAGCACAAGATTTTTCGCTATGACAACTCAGCTAGCTCAACCTTCTTAGCAGTGAAAAGACTGAGATGATTTGACTCTGTATGTAAGTGTCTTCAAATGGAAACACACATAGTCCTGACAGGGGAGTAATTAGCATGGATTCACCAAGGTATTATCATGCTTGACCAACCTGCCCGCCTTCTGTTATGAAACAACTAGACCTGTGAATAACAGATGACCAGTAGGTGAGATCTCCCTTGAATTCATCAGAGTTTTCAATATGGTCTCCCACAGCATCCTTGTATTCAAGTTGGGATTCTACAGTCTATATTGGTAGACTACTAGATGGGTGAAAAACTAGCTGGAATGTTGGTCTCAAAGCATGGTGGTTCATGCTCTATCTGGAAGTCAGTTACACGTGGATTTCCTCAGTGCCTATTCTGCAACCAGTTCTTTACAGTATTTTTATCAGTGACTCCAAGGAGAAATCAGAATTCACCTGTATCAAGACTGCATATGACACCAAGCCTGGGGGCTGCAGTCAGTACACCAACAGGCATGGGTTCCACCCATGGGGGACCTAGACAGGCTGGAGGAATGAACAAAGCAAATCCATGCATATGGGAAAGACTAACCGTCTCTTAATGGCATTGGCTGTGGACTAGTCCTGGTGGGAAGGACCTGTAGTCCTGGTGGACAGAACATTAAATATGGGCTGGCAGCATGCCTGGACAGTGATGAAGGCCAATGGCACCCTGGGATGCATCAACAGATACATCTGGAACTGCAGGCCTGTCAGTCTGACCATGGTGCCGAGGAAAGCTATGGATCAGATCATCTTGAGTGACATCAGATGGCATGTACAGTACATCCAGGTGAACGGGGCCAGTCACCAGGGGTTTATGAAACCCAGGTCCTGCCTGACGAACCTGATCTTCTATGCCAAGGTGACCCATTTAGTGAATGAGGGAAAGCCTGTGGCTGTGGTCTACCTAGACACTGGTAAAACCTTTGCCATCGTTTCCCACAGCATTTTCCTGGAAAAACTGGCTGCTCATGGCTTGGATGGGTGCACTCTTCACTGGGTGAAAAACTGTCTGGATGGCCAGGTCCAAAGAGTTGTGGTGAATGGAGCAGCCAGTCACAAGTGGTGTTCCTCAGGGATCAGTACTGGGGCCAGTTCTGTTTAATATCTTTATCAGTGACCTGAATAAGGGGATTGAGTGCACCCTCGGTAACTTTGCAGATGACTCCAAGTTGGGCGGAAGTGTTGATCTGCTTGATGGTAGAAAGGCTTTACAGAAGTATCTAGACAGGCTGAATTGATGGGCTGAGGCCCCTGTATGAGATTCAACAAGGCCAAGTGCCAGGTCCTGCACTTGGGTCACAACAACCCCCTGCAACGCTACAGGCTTGGGGATGAGTGGCTGGAAAGCTGCCCAGTGGAAAAAGGATCTGGGGGTCTTGGTTGACAAATGGCTGAATATAAGCCAGCAGTGTGGCCAGGAAGGCCAATAGTATCCCAGCCTGCAGCAGGAACAGGGTGGCCAGCAGGGCT
>NW_010244163.1:86940-94492 GCF_000690775.1 Eurypyga helias
CTGTGAGGAGCAGCTGAGGGAGCTGGGGGTGTTTACCCTGGAGAAGAAGAGGCTCAGGGGAGACCTTATCCTGAAAGGAGGTTGCAGAGAAGTGGGTGTTGGTCTTTTCTCGCACGTAGCAAGCAATAGGACATGAGGCAATAGCCTCAAGTTTCACCAGGGAAGGTTTAGATTGGATATTAGAAAAACTTTCTGCACTGAAAGGGCTGTCAAACATTGGAATGGGCAGCCCAGGGAAGTGGTTGAGTCACCATCCTTGGAGGTATTTAACAGATGTGTGGGTGAGGTGATGATAGTTTAGTGGTGGTATTAGAAGTGTGAGGTTAACTGAGTGACTTGATGGTCTTAAAGGTTTTTTCCAACCTAAAGATTCTATGATTCTAACAGGAACATAGCACATAGACTGAGGGAAATGAACATTCTCTTTACTTGGCACCCATTAGACCCCATCTGGAACTCTGTGTCCAGGTTGAGGCTCCAGCAAATATAAGAACAACATTGAAGTTCGGTGTAGGGCTATCAAGTTGTATGGGGGCTAAAGTGCTTGCCCTGAGCTGGTTCAGCCTGCAGAACAGAAGGCTCTGTGGGAGTTATCAGCAGTCCCCCAGTACCTACAAGCAAGATGGAGCCATGCTCTTCACAGCAACACATGGTAAGGGGATGAGTGGCATGAGACATAAATTGAAGAAAGGGAAGTTCAAACTAGATATAAGGTGAAACTCTTCTACCTGAGAACAGTCAAGCAGTGGTACCAGTTGCCCAGGGAGGTCATTTAGTCTTTATCCTTGGAGGTTTAAAGGATAAAGGCCTAAGAAATCTTGCCTGAGTCCAAAGCCCACACTCATTTGAGCAGGAGTTTACCCAGAGAACTCCTGAGGTCCCTTCCACCCTGAATAATTCAGTCTATGGAGATACCAGGTACTGACAATTTCTTTACCTTAATGGAGAAAAGTATAACAAGAACCATTTGCTTGAACCTAAACCCCGATGAACTGAAAAGGAAACTTCTAGCACTGCCTGTGATTAACCAAAGTAACTAGTGCCAGAATACAGACAGGACTCTCCACACCTTCTGGCTTCAAATCGAGGCACAGTGCTGTTGTGGGACATTTTTTACTCAAGTATACACACAGAGGCTAAAATATAAGTAAATTGTAAGGACCATAGTGGAATAAAAACCAAGAAGTTAGATAAAATGACAAAATGGCTTTAAGTCTTTGCCCGTAACACCTACAATTTAAGGAAAATGCTAGCTATTATGTGGTTACATCAATATTTTAACTGATCTTCATGTTTAACCAACAAAGGTTACATCATACCACATCCAAAAATTAAAATAAAAAGAAAAGAGATACAGAAAAATAACAGGAAGAGTTACTAACTTTATATTATTTCCAGTCCTTTTCCAGTGCAAGGCTTCTTAATAGGTAATGGGCTTTGCTCCCTGGTTTGCATTTAAGATTAATTCACACAGAGAGCTTTAAGTCGCTTCAAATACCATGTAGCAGCAAATTTCAAGATTTGTATTGAGCTCTCTGTAAAAACAAAGGATTCTACACAGAGAGGCATTTATAGCAGTGTGCCATTATCAATTGTGGACACAATTAAAATAGTCATTACGACAAAGCAGCATAATATTCTTCTAAAAGCAAAAAAGGTGAGGCCTGCATTTGCTCAGCTTTTAAAAATCAAACAAAATCAGTACTGTTCTGCCTGCCAGATCATTACTTTTCAAGTATGCAGCCAGCACCCCTGTATTTCCAATTTAACAGGAATCTCATAAGTGTTTCATTCTAGAATAAGCACATAGAGTTATTATCCATTAAGGCAGAATTTTAAGTAACCAAATAAATTTGCATAATCAAATATTTGTACCTGGCATGTAACTAATTCAAAAATGTATGTAATACACAGTGAAAATCTTTACATGTTCTCATTTGTGATTTAACTTGGAATACAATTTTGTTTTGAAACAAAGCACAAATTCATCAGCCAAGGTTACATGAAAGAAGCTTGACATTTTTAACAATACCTTTTTAAAATTATCAGACTGAAAACTAGTGTTTGAACAGTTTTTAAAAGGCTGAAAACACCCTTCCTTGTGCTAAGATAGCTACAAAGGCTGAACAGCCTTTTTTACCCTTGCCAAAATAACACACCTATTGCCAAATATAAAATGCTCTATCTAAAAAAAACAAACCAACCCAACCAACGAAACAAAAAACAATAAAACAAAAACAAACAAAAAAACCCCAAACAAACAAAAAGGAAAACACACACACAAAAAAACCAACAACAACAAAAAAAGCAAAGCTAAAAAATTACACAGCATAGGATATCCAGCACTTTCTAACCTCACCTAACTAAAGTATCACCACTGAACTCCTTTAAGGCCAGAACAGAAGTTCATTCGAGGGACAATTTAAAAGGCAAAGAAGTGGTTATTACAAGTCTGTTTATAAAAAGTGCTACTTATATAGCTGCAACTCAATGGACCTATAAACTTGAGGATCTCCACCTGAAGAAGGAAGAGGACAGAAAGATATTCCAGCTACTCACCAGCCCCCAGAGATTCAAACTGATTTTATATAGGTATTCATTGATTTTCTGTGTTCAGCCTTCTAGCACAATAAGCACAGAGGCAATGGCCAAAACTAATAATCTTCACACAAAGGCAAGAAAAGAGACTCATGCTGGGAGGTTTGGGCTACGTAGGCTTTCAAATAACTACATCAGGAGCCCATAAAATATTTCACAGGATTTTCTGCTGCTACATTTACCCCTCAAAAAGCAGAGTCTGACATTCCACCACAGCCTGAAACTGCACAAACTAGGTACCACAGTGTGTTCCCTGGCCCTGTGAGTAGCCGCATGCTCGACCAGGGGACAAGAGAAAGCCTGCAGCTGAGTGACCACTGCCTAGCAGAGCTCATTGTGCAAAGAACCATGCCAAGCACACGCTTCCCTGACTCGTCCTGTAGGCCCTCTATGCTCCCTTAGCTACATACTGCTTCATGTCCCAAAATCAGACCCAGTGTCCTATGTCATCCATACATAGAAGGTCTAACACACTGGTCCATCAAAAACAAGAGTTGTGTAAAGAGTCCCCAGAGTACATACAGATGCCTTTTTAAACACTTTTAAATAATATTAAGGGAAGATATGAAATGAGAAGTTAATTTTAAGTAAAATATCACAGCACATAGGATAGATCAAGTTTCAAAACTTAGAAAACACAGAGAATAAATGAATAATGTGAGACTTTTTGTTGCACGTTTAAAAAGTTTCAAGATGAGAGGAAAATCAAATAACCAGGGCCAGAAATGACCTCATCTTCAGCAATGAGAACATGGTAAAGGAAGACCCTCTGTTTAAATTTGCACCTTGGGAATTATTTCCTATATAAGCCAAACCAGATTTATTTATATAAAATCAATGATCTGCTTTTGTTTGCCCTGATGCAAACACCCCATCCCCTCGCACACACACACCCCCAGCCATTATTCCCCTCCTACCTTCAAAACTCCCAGCAAACAGATAAATCCACGTAATGGCTGGGACAAAAAGGATGGTCAGAGAGGCAGCCAGGAATTTCCGTCGCCCTCTACAGATTCCCAGCATTCTCTCAGGAGTGCAGATTCCCGACCCGGTGTTGTTCCTATGTTGGAAGCAAATAGTCCACAGCCTCCCACATATTACTCCCTGAAAAGGAAAGGAAAAAATATTTTAACAGCTTATCTCTCTACAGAAAGTTAAGACTATGCCAGTGTTCCTAAAGAGTTAAAGGAACAGGGCTAAAAATAGGGTTATTGCAATTGCAAAGCAGTACCCATTTCAAAATTATCCATGACAACTTAATAATAAAGCAAGTTTTAGAAGTCAGACTAAGACAGTAAGTCAATAAACCACGTCATATCACCTAAATATACACTAAGCTAATCTTACACAGAGACATCACCTTTATTTGTTGTTGGGGTTGTTGTGGGGGGTTTTTTCCCACCTTTTTACTCTACAGAAACTGTGTTCTTTGATGCCTATGTGTGCTGATGCCTCCAGGCAGATAAAAGAAAGGCACCCCTATTTCTTTGTCTGTTCCCAAAGAGCAAAATTTATACCAGTGAATCAATGAGCTGGGCAGCAGGTGGTCAAACTCAAGAGGGTGAACTGAAAAATGAAAGATAAAGTTTGGGGGAAGAAGGATGTTATTAAAATGACCCACTTTGTTAATCAAAAAGTAATGCTGATGAACTGCTATATAAAAGAGAAGAAGAGAAAGAGTAAAATGGACAGGGAAGCTTCCTTAGGCACAAAAAGGGGTACCAGGAGCTTTAGCCTGTATTCCATGCGAAAAGAAGGGGATTCTGGAAAGTACCACTGGTCTTAAGAGGAAAAAAAACCAAAAGAATCTTAATTTGCTTAAATTATTGTTCTGTGTTTCACAGATGCCAAGATGGAAAAATAATCTGATGATTTTTATTCACAGGAAGGTTAATATTCTCACACCAGTGCAGGTACGCAAGGCAAATATTTCACGCCTTTTTCTTTTTTTGTTTGAAGGGGGAGGAAAGGCTAGTGTTAGCCTAGAGAAGTTGGAGAAGGAAAGGAAGGTATTAAGTCCGTGCATATCTAGTTCAAGCGTTGTGTGAAAGGGCTTGTTTTCGAATTTTCAAAAAAATAATTGGTCTACAAGAATGACAGGTAAAGAAACACAGGCTCTGGCAGTACATGGTGGGTAGTAACAGTGCCCTTTGGCTTGCGCTTAAACCAGTACTAGAGCTGAAATCAGCAGTTAAAGCATTTCTGCACTGACAGATTAACAATAGCTACTGCGTGCCTTGAAAACGTCTGAGCTCTACAACTCCACATATATTGCAGAGAAAGTCAATTCTGAAATCAAATTACAGCAAAAATGAGAATTATAGACAAGAGAAATGGATTCAGACAAAGAACTCTGCTGCTGGAAATACCTGGCTGCAGCAATCAGGCAAACTTACCGTGAGCTGTTCCTTGAATGTTCAATAGACCCCACTTTACTACACTATGGTTTAAGAGTCATGATACTACTCCTGACCTTGGAACTGATAAAATGGACTATAATTTGTCCAGAGCCAGCACAAAAAGCATTCCATTGTGTCAGCTTTTCAACGCAATGAATGCCTCACCACAGAGATTTTGCACAAAATATGTGGATAGACTTAATATTAATAACTGTGATATTAGAGTCACTGTGCTAGACAGAGACACACATTTGGTAGATAAATTGTGGGGAACTGTTATCTTTATTCACTGTAGTTGGAAAACGATTACGTTTCATTTCTTTTCCTTACATCACATAGCTTGTATAACTACTCTGAAGACAGCCCTTTACATGCCTACTTGAAAAACATAGATAATTCTCCTGGCTTATGTGTTTTACACTTGCTATATGAGTATCTTGCAAAGTGAACATAATCACTTACTTTAAGTAGTAATATTATGGGTTTTTTTCCTGTAACATCATGGTGTGCACCACTGACATCAATCTGTGAATCTTTGACAAAACAAACTCACAAACAAGGTCATTCTCCAGTAACACCTTGTAATGAAACGTGCATTGGATACATACTGCTCCTACCAATGATTCCTGTAAAACCCACAGGTAGTGAAGTGAGAGTCAACACTACATGTTTCTGAAATCATGCTGCTACAAGTACACTGATTTAAGTTTTTGGGATAGTGGCATCCAGACTCTGAAGCTTAGGGTTATAGTGCTGCTAGTGGATCAACCAATCCTGGGGCTGCATATTTAAGAAAAAAATATTTTTTTTCCCCATATATTTTTTTTAAAATATCCATGCATGTTAAGTTTCTGATTAGGTTAAAATGGAGGTTGAAATCCAGCTTTTCTACCCCATAAATGTAAAGTACCCTAACAAATTAAGGAAGTATACAGAGCAACATTGAACTCCCAATTCAACTACAACGGAAAGCTAGGAATGCAGGAAATTCAGCTTTCTACAAATTGTCATCATTCAGTCAAAAGAGCCAAATCATTCTGCACATTCATGAACATCTTTTATCTACCTAGGAAGTTATTTAGGAAAATTCTGAACAGACAAGTCAGCTTGTGATGCATCATGCTAGGAAATGTTGAGATATCTCTGGTAACGGTACTTTAAAAGACTGAAGAGCCATAAGCTATTTTAAAGGAAGTTTCTACTATCTTTCCACCTCTCCGAAGTTGTGAATAGCTTTCCTTTACCTTAGTGTATGAAATCACCACTAAGTATTTTTTTCTAAACCAGACAATGCATGATGTGCAAACCCTACACAAGCAATTATATAAGAGGTCCATGAATGGTAATGAATATGCTTAGCTTAAAGAAATCGCTTGGGACTCAATCATGTATTCATTATTGGGTTTACCTGTAAAGAATTTTACTGAATATACGATCACCAAACTAACTGAAAGAAGATACTGCAGTTCTCTGACTTGGTTTTCCTTTCAATTCAACAGGTGCCAGAGTGACATCTGTCATGAAAGTGACTGACAACACTGGGTGGAACAACGGCTGAGCACAGAACAGGGTAGCACTGTGCACATTTCTGCCACATGAGCTTGCCACCGTCCTTCAGTGACTAAATGACTAAAGCATTCACTGCTCCTCAAGCCACAGTCCTACTGAATCAGGCTGTCACCTGCCTTAGAAAGCAGTTTCATGGTAGAGGTTAAAAATTAGGCACTTTGGATGTGACACTGCTAGCTATATTCATCTTCTCTGTAATAACAAACACTGTAAGATGGTTCACTTCATTTGCACAAATCCATGCAGTGCTCCTCCTGATAGTTTTCAGTCTTATACAGCTGGGCTAACTAAACAACTGTACTCAGAAACACACAGCATGATATACATCGGAAGGAAAAAAAAAAAAATAAAAGGATAAGAAAGTAACTGGCACCTCTCCACAGGTCCCTTCCAACCCCTACCACTCTGTGAATCTGTGAATTTCAGCCCAGGATTTAGGTGCAATACTCCTATAGAAAAATAGCCAGTGGCTCCTCTTAATCTGTTGCCCAGTGTTAATATTTTCAGATACACCTAACTGAGCCACACTGAACGTTTAAAGCTTTAACCACGTTTATTGGATTTATCTCAAAGCAAGGGAGATCATAATTAGCCCTGGAGCTGAAAGCCAACCGTATCCTGGGCTGTATCAGGAGAAGTGTGGCCAGCAGGTCGAGGGAGGGGATTCTCCCCCTCTACTCTGCTCTTGTGAGACCCCACCTGGAGTGCTGTATCCAGCTGGGAACCCTCAACAAAAGAAGGATATAGACTGGTTGGAGCAAATCCAGAGGAGGCCACGAGGATGTTCCAAGGGCTGGAGCACTATGGGGACAGGCTGAGAGAGTTGGGCTTGTTCAGCCTGGAGAAGAGAAGGCTCCAGGGAGACCTTATAGCACCTTCCAGTACCTGAAGGGGCTACAAGGAAGCTGGGGGGGACTTTTTACAAGGGCCTGTAGTGACAGGACAAGGGGTAATGGGTTTAAATTGAAAGTGGGGAGGTTTAGATT
>NW_010244163.1:94623-122874 GCF_000690775.1 Eurypyga helias
AGGTGTCCCTGCCCATGGCAGGGGGGTTGGAACTGGATGGTCTTTGAGGTCCCTTCCAACCCAAACCATTCTGTGATTCTATGATTCTATGAAAGGGAACGTTTGAGAGAGTTTCTGGTCTCAGCTTCACTCCTCCATACACACTCAGATCCAGAGAAGGTTCCTGCATTTCAGGATATTTTTCTGCCTTGGTCTTCAATTTTTAATGCACTGAATGTGCTCCAAAGAGCATCATATTCTCATACTTCAGAAACGTGATGAAACAAGTAATATTCACAAAAATTAGCTGTACATACATCGTGTATGTATGTCTTGCTGTCAGTAAGTCAGATGCTACACCCTTCTACAATATATCCATTTCAAGACTTATAAAACCTACCACATGTGTACAGATCAACAGATATTTTAATTCAGCAACCACAAGCCAGCTCATCCTTGATTACTGCTAATGGTGCTATAAAAGGCCAATGCCTGTGTGAGAGGTCACAGTGGGAATTAAAATAAATTGAGTTTCTCATTACAAAGACTTACTCATGACCTTCTTTCTACATGGTAACAGTGAACAAATGACTTTCGTTACGCTCACACATGGTCAAATACTTCCATTATCTACACGAGCTTGTCAGAGTGGTTGCTTTGTCTTAAATCAAGGATTATCTCCTCAGCTAAGTGCCAAGCAGCTCTCAACCAGCATGAGCAGCACATATACTAAAGTGTGTAACACAACACTAATCATATCGGTATTCAGCTTCTATTCATTTATTTTTTTAATTACGGCATGACAGCTCAGCTATGTCGGACAGTCAGCAGGAGTTCATTGGAACAATGGAAGTAATTATGAAAACAAAAATCAAACACAATTAACCAGATTTAACTGCTCTACTATAAAAGCTTTTTCCAACTGCTTCATACATTTCCTTGCATTTGTTACAGTTAATCTTATCCCAGTAATCTTCCGTTTGTTTTCAGAGCCACTGAAATGAATATATACAGTTAAAGCTGTTTATACACCAATCCCGTGCCTTGGCTTTGCTGTGTTTCTTGAATTAATGTTATCTAATTCTTTCTGCTTTTCCACACTTGCAGTCACAGAGCCAATGAACAATTTCTACTGTAAAGCTCTTCCCTTGGCTCTGTGTCAACGTAGCATCCCTTACGAGAGATTTTTCACAGTTTTTTTGCCAGACTCAAAATAAAAATAGCCTAAAGAAAAAAAATCAGTATCTTGGCCAGTGTTTTTCTTTTTTTCTTTAAGATGTTGCTATTGTGGTGTTATAATGAGTTTACTCCTTGATAGCTTTTTATCTTGCAGCTTTGCAGTCTTCCAGTTATGGAAGCTGGTTGCCATGTGACAGATCTTTTGTCATATTAGAGAAAAGTTTGGTACCATAAAGGCAGGGTGTGGAATACACTCAACATTATTAAATAAAAGATTAAAAGATTAAATGGCAAATCTTTATTTAAATAAACATCTCTTTGTTAATATACTCCATTTATGTTTTTATAACAGAAATAGCATTTTGAAGGAAAATGCCATCTCTCCTCTCATCAACTTCTCCTCCTCCCATGGAAGAAGATGCTACAGAGACAGATCTAAGGCTCCCTTTGCTCCCATACTCTGACTTTTCTTCACACTGAACATCTTCCCCTGAATCAGACTTCTTAATCCTATGGTATCGTGACCTTAAAGAAGGATTTGGAGTAAACTCAGACTCAGAATCCACCTTCAGAAGTTCTGCAAAGCCATTTGAAAGGAACAGATTACAGCAGTTCCCAAAGGCTCCCAAATTTACTCTCTCTCAACTAGTTACAAGAAAATAGTCCTATCTGTAAGAGAGAAATAGCCAATACGTTGACAGCCCAAATGAATTCTGCCTTGGAACTGTGCTAACTGCTCCGAGGGCACACAGGATTGACACCTTCTTTTATATCTTCACTCAGCATCTGCCGTGGCCCAAGGAAAATTCTATCAGTGTCCTGTTAATCAAAGTTTTCTAGAAGGTTCCAGCTGTAATCAACACCACCACATAAATGGGGATATATCCTGACAATAGAGGAGTAACACATGGAGAGAAGTAAATACTCTTTCACATTTTTCCTTTTTCATTCCTATGTATTCCTTTATATTTATGTACATATATATAGTTATATAGGCATTTTTAATGGCATTCCTTTTTCCTTTCAAGCCTAGACTGCTCCAAAGAAGGAAAAGCCTGCAACTTAAATAAAATATTATCAAGGAATAACACTATTTAAGATCAACAGGATAAGAATCTTTTCCTCCACTAAAATGTCACTGTTAATATGAGAGGGGGGAAAAAATATCTATCAGTTGAGAAGAGATAGCAGCCATAAAACACAGTCATGACAGAAAGATCAATCTTGCCTGCTATTCACATTTCATTTGCAACTCAAGAATGATACTTATTTTCAAAGCAGTTACTGACCTGGTTTTTCAATGAGTTCTGCAGACTCTGCTTGACTCTACCCCCTCACCTGTATGGGCATACAGTACCAGTATTTCCTGACTCCCCAGTTTATCTCAGGACTCAGAACAGTTCAAAGAATCCGAAACAGCCTGATTCGTTTGTGTATCACAGAAGTCTAACAAAATACTATATACGCATACTAAGAATACCTTTGAATTTGAGATCCCAGCATTACTGAATTATAAACATAATAGAGATCATGGCCAACCAGCAGTAATAACTGCGATAGAGAATCTTTCAATAATAAAGCGATTCTGCTCCAGAATCACTCTTTATGCTCAGACCACAGCATTATTACATATCTGAATTTCAGGTTTAAAGGACAAAGCTCCTCCACATCCTTCTGCACACAGGCCTCTCCACCTGAAATAATGACAGGAGGAAAGAATAACATACTACCAGTTCTAGGCTGGAATAAAACATCAGTAAGTTGTTGCTCTCCCTGCCTCTATATGAGGGCACCTTTCTCCTTCACAATCACATCCTGAAAATTCATGGATTTACCCATTCATTAATTCCCTTTCTTAGGTACTGTGTGCATGCAATCACATTGAAAACAAAATGGTCTTTAAATCAGAAGTAGGGCGCTAGGTGCAACATACATAACACCTCTCACTAATTTTGATGCTAATACTCTGCTTCTCAGCTGAAGTTCTTGGATGCTTATTCAAAAGCAGTGTTTATCTCCAGCAGAATCCTTCATGTACAAAGCTGCTATAACAAGGGATGGATTAAAGATTCATAAGAAAGTTTTGCCCAGGAGAAAAGAATTATTGCTTGAAGCATTCCTCCCTGGCAAAAGAATCCACGTCCCTTTATGAAGCAAACTTCTATTACCAAAAAAAAAAAAAAAAAAAAAAAAATTAAAAAAAAAATTGTTAAAAGAGGAACCCTTTATTTTACTGTACAGATCTCAACCTACCATTTAGTTTTACATGGGGATTTGTAACACCTTACAGTAGCTACTTGTCAGATGGAAATAGAAATCGGTGTCATACTTGCAAATTGCTCTTTATTAAATACTTATATTAAATTAAAAAAAAAAAAAAGTGAGAGAGAGAAATGGTCCCAGGTGGCTATCTCCTCAATCCTGACGATGAGGAAGGAGCTGAGGAGGAGTGGATGGATCCTGTGGGCCAAAAGATTTTTTCGCAGCTGGTGTTTTGATTTTACAACCATGGCACCCTCTTTAAGAATAGAGGACTGCTAACAAGAGCCAGGATCCATCCAACCACATAGGGCAAAAGTGTCTTTTCCAATAGGCTGGGGCCAAACTGGCAGGAAATTAAATTGTGAGTAGCGAGGAGGGAGATGAAAACCCACCAAAAAATGAGAAAGCAGTGGATTGGGCTGGCAAGCACAGGATGTTGAGGGATGTGGACAGGACATACCTGTCTGCAATCAGGTAATGGATGGATACAGGCTTTTTAGGAAGGACTAGCCAAGAAGGCTAGGAGGAGGCATTGCCCTGTATGTGAGAGCGGCAGAAATGCATGGAGTTCTCCTTGGCTTCCTTCCCCTCTACTCATCACTGATGAGAAACATCTGCAGTGCTGTGTCCAGGTCTGGGCCCCCCAGTTCAAGGACATAGCCAAAGAGCTTGCGGCACCTTCATCCCTGAAGACGTTCAAAACCCAACTGGACCTGAGCAACCTGCTTTAGCTGACCTTGCTTTGAGCAGGATTTTGGACTAGATGGTGTCTAGAGTTCCCTTCCAAACTCAATTCCATGACTCCATGATTCTACAGTTTTACATCCATTCATCAAATATATAGTGTCCATTCAATTTAAATCCTCAAAAATTCCATCTACCATCTTCCTCCACTCTGCACAAATAATAATGCACTATTATACTGAAACATATAGAGAATCCCAGGTTAAGCTTTTAGTTAGTATAAATCAATATAGCTTCACTAAGGTCAATTCAAACTGCATCAATTCACAAAAAATATGGACTAAGTATCTCATAATTAGCGGACAGTTTTTTTATAAGCATCAAAGTTCCCACCTCATCACTACATATTGCTTAAATATTACTAAACCCACAAATCTTTCTATCAAATTTACTTAAAAATAAAACAAATTATGTAAGGAAAATTACAAGAATTGCTGGGAAATCCATATTTGAATAATCAAGGAATTGGCAAATATGAAAAATACATCTATCTGGCCATGACCAAAAGCAGAAGACAAATCCCTTGCTATGATACTCTCAATAGGTCTTTGGTGCTACTACAGAACATCAAATAGCAGCATGAGTTGTCAGCAACTTTTTTTAGTAAGTTTCCTGAAAAAGTCAAGGTCCAGTATTTATTTGTTCTTAAGTATTATACCATCCAGGCAGGCTACAAGAACTACCCATTTCCCTAGGCTTTCACAGGTCTGACTGGGTTCTATACAAGGTGATGAGAAAGGTGTTTCCCCTCCATATTCCTACTTTTTACATGACACACAAGTTCAGTTCTTGCAGAATAATTTGGTGTCAGGCGCTTTTTTAAGCAGGGAAGGCAGCTGTGGATTTATGTTATTTCATACAGGAGTATTCTTAACCACTGGAACATTGGAAAAGGGCTGATAAACGAATTTATAAATACAGATTTCTCATGGTTTCTTACTTGGCACTACACAGATTAATGTGAGTATTATACAAGAATGGCATGCGAGTTTAATGCAATTACAAAAGAAGTATGAAAGGTGTTATCAAAGCTGAACAAAGCTGTAGAAAGTAGCCTCAAGAGAAGACACTGACAAAAGCACCTCCTAAAGAATCCAAATTTACCATGTGGGGAGTTAGCATTTCAATAGACTCATAGAATAGTCTAGGTTGGAAGGGACCTCTGGAGGTCATCTAGTCCAATCATCTCCTCAAAGCAGGTTGAATACTGTTCTTTCAAAGCAACCCGTAATTTGGATAGCTCTTTACTCTTCATTGAAAAACTATCATCTGAGGGAGGGTGGTCTGCCTAGAGAAAAACAGCAGTGGGCTAAGAGCTTCTGTGTTCCCTCCCCACATTTTGTCAAACTGTAGTGATTTTCACTGAACATTTCATTGTTCCTCTGTATGAGAACTTCAGTCTTTGTAATCTGTAACCGATCTCATTATCACCATCATTGTTCTCTGAAGTTCCTATAATTCTGCAATTATTTCTGCAGAAATAATAAATATAAAATATTTAGCAAGTCCCTTGTAAAGAAAATGAATATACTGAAAAGAATGACCTTATTCAAATGCACATAATTAACATTTTCACTTTAAAATTGATTATAATTCATAATTTTTGGAGCAGAGAGGAGGTTGCCAGATCTTTTCTAAGAAAAGGAAAAGAGGATAATGACGATGCTGAGGATCATCAAAGGATGTAGAGTATTGTGCAGTTATGGACATATCATATAACACAAGAGCATACTTGGCACTGGCTGGTGCTTGAGATGAGGGGAGGAAAAGACAGGAAAAATACCTCTTACTCTTTCACCTAACCCTGCTTCTACAGTCTAGTATCTTTTAAGAAAATTTCACACTTTGTGTTGCATGGCAACCATTAATATAAATCCAGATCAGAAATAAAGCTAACCCCTAGTAACTACAACAGTGGGTCTTCGGAGAGTAGGACAAAGGCTGGGTAGGAGTCTCGGGTAAGAATTAAGGTTCCTCACTCTCTAGTCTGAGATAGTTGTCAACTGGATGGAAATACTTCACCAGAGTGTGACAATCAAGTAGGAATGACTGAAAGTTGTATTATGAATATTCACACCTTTGAAGGGAATTCTGAGCTTTCTATAATGAAGACTTACTTCTGCAATAATTCTGAATATTAGACTTTAACAACATGTTAAAACTGAAAGATCCTTAAATGTATCTTTATACAAACAAATATATATTGATGTAACTTCAACTGATATCAAACACATTTTAAAGAAAAGCTTGTCTAACCAGTGGAGCTGCAGTTAAAATAACCCCGTGTGTACCAATACTATTCAACAACTTTGCTCCCTTTCTTGTTCCTGACCTGTAATCTGCTAGGTTCTCCACACACTTCATGGCTCCTAGGGCTTTCTTTCAGAGTGAACCAGCTAAGACTTTCTGAGACAGAATCAGGGGAAGTTTTTAAGAAAATTCACTACTGGGACCATTCCCTACAGACAGCATGAGTGAGATTGCTCCTGGCTCCCTGACCACTATAACGAGTTTGGTGCCTTCAGGCACTGCCATCATTCAATGCCTCGAGAAAAACAACACACACCTTTTACGTCATGTCATGACTTGGGTGAACTGCAGCAGTTTTTCTGAATCGTATAAAGAAAGAAAAATAACAATGTCTTGGGACTCAAAGGACATCTAAGCAAAACGTGTCATGCAACACAGATGCAGCCAGGCTGCTCTAGAGGGACCAAATGCTGTGAATTATGGCTCTTGCCCACCTCAGCTTGCAGATCAGGACGTGCCCTCTGCAGGCAATGTCTTTGGCATTATAAATGTAATTGTTATAATGTCTATTTTGTTATCTACAGATGGTCTATATTTTCTTGAGTCATAAATCTAATCTTCTATCACAACCACATGGGACACAATATTTAGAATCTAGGGGCCATGTAAACTGCAGGTACACAGCAGATGTAATGACTGTAAAGGGGGTCCATTCAGTTACACCAGTACAGATACCGGGATCATGATACTGATCACAAGGCCAATGCTACACCAACTAGATAAGATAAACCTCAATATGTACTGCAACAGACAAGAGAATTCTGCATAAAATGCAGTGATCTGTAGTGATTATTGCTTAGTTGCTCATGGGGAACTGTCGGCAAGACAGCATGAAAATGTAATGATTGTGAAAACAATTCTAGCACTCTTCTAAAAATAAAACTTTTTATAACTTTTTTTGTTGCTAGGAGATGCAAAAATATAGGACATAACAATGCAGCTATTTAAAGGGCAACCAAAATAGTCCATAGTATTAACAAAAATGTACCACGTTATTATTAGCTATACTGATTCACACAGACTGGGTGATTTTGACAATTACATAATGGTTTTTTTCCAAGGTTAACCCATACTTTAAGGATACATTTTGGTAGGACAAGTTTTGTTTCCTGCCAAGATTGTATTAACTACTTTTTCAACTGATTAAAAGATTTAAAAAAAAAAAAAAGGCTGAAAAGGGCTTGGGTGACTTTTTTTTTTTTTGACTGCTGAAGATAAAAACCATGGATAGATAACATACTTGCAGTGATTACATATTATTGCACAGCTGAAAGAGAAGGTAAATCCTGTATTTTCAATAAAACAATGAAACTGCAGTAAGAATATTTCAAAATTCTGCAAATATAGTTGAATCAAATGGATTGAACTTTGACAATGTCATCATTTACAGTTCATAATAGTAACGTTAGTTTTGGAATACACAAGCTAAATAGCAAATCAGAGTATTTTTTTCACCAGTAATTGCTGGGAAAATATATATACTGCATCTATGTTACAGGCAACTTACAACTTTAGAACTCTGAAGACCAAATTAAGTTTTCAATTACTTTTCCATATTTGTTCAAAAAGTTTCAGAATTATAAGACTTATTGTGTCTGCCTTGTCAAGGCACACCTTGTAGTGACAGTATTTTTTATGCCACACTATTAAAGGAAACATAAATTGCATTCCAGTTCTTAGAAATTGCTCTGGTACATCAAGTGAAGACAGCTCAAATGCAGTTTTTGAGTGTGTTAAGAATGACAAAGCTGGATATGAGAGACAGACCTACTGAGGGATGTAAAGCTACTTATATGTCTTCTCTAACAGGCTAACAATGTCTCCTACAGTCTTAAAAATAGTATGATCTCACATTTACTAAATATTTAGACATAATTTTGTAATTACAGGGTAAATCATGTCCTAAGTGGCTGATTCTTTGGCCATAACTGTATTTTTTTATCTCTTACCTAACCTAAAACATACCCTGTGAAAGCAGAAAAAAATGTGACGCAGTTTCTTTCAGTAACAGGCATTAGCTCTAAAGCGCATACCACTGACTCTGTATTTCAGTGGCACTGAAATAGTCTTGATTTGATTCAACTCCTTTAAAATAAGATAATTTTTAGAAGAAAATACACTTATTCCTGAAGGGTTGCAACTTGATAAAGTGCTAAATATGGATGTTAATTGTTTTTATTTTGTAAAGTTTACGTACGCTTCAAGCATTGTGCGAGGAAGTGAACTAATGCCTCACATCTGAAAACCTGTGAAATGTATTAGCTCCTAGCTCACAGACAGAAGTTAGAAGATATTTTACTCTTTAAACTGACTTGAATAGATTAAAGAAACCTGTTAATATAGATTGTTACAGCTGACCTTAAAATTATATTTAATCTTTACAGGTAAAGACTTTTACAAACTGATTTTGAAAGAGTGAGACAGTGAAATATATTGAAAGCGACAATAAGTACCATTTTAAATAAGAAATTGAAGCTTTAGATAATTGGACAGTAGGGATGAAGACTATAAAAATGTATAGTTGAGTGAAAAATATGCTAGAGAAAATGGCATTAACATTCCTGTAAAATGCCCCTTAAACTATGGTAATATGTCTTATTTCTGCCTAAGTGGCCATTTTAACAACAAGCATTAGCAGCCTGACAACCTCAGGTGTCCCAGAATTGAAGAAAAGAGGCCTCACCAGCTTGAGGAGGGAAAGAAGGGTTTGCTCTTCTCATTTTCTTAAATAGCACCTTCAGGTTAGAAAGCTTTAAAAGTTTCTATCTAAAATTATACTGGCAACTATGAAAACCTGGATTTTTTCCATTTTTTTTTTTTAAATGAAAGCTGAAGTGATATTAGAACTTCAAGAACTAAACTGAGAAGAACTTGGGGGTACTGGTGGATGAGAACCTGGACATGAGCCGGCAGTGTGTACTGGCAGCCCAGAAAGCCAACCGTATCCTGGGCTGTAGACAGAGAAGTGTGGCCAGCAGGTCGAGGGAGGGGATTCTTCCCCTCTACCCCCTGGACTACTGCGTCCAGCTGTGGAACCTACAACCATCAGAAGGATATAGACTGGTTGGAGTGAGTCCAGAGGAGGCCACAAAGATGCTCTGAGGGCTGGAGCCCCTCTGCTATGGGGACAGGCTGAGAGAGTTGGGCTTGTTCAGCCTGGAGAAGAAAAGGCTCCGGGGAGACCTTATAGCACCTTCCAGTACCTGAAGGGGCTACAAGGAAGCTGGGGGGGACTTTTTACAAGGGCCTGTAGTGACAGGACAAGGGGTTATGGGTTTAAATTGAAAGTGGGGAGGGTTAGATTAGATATCAGGAAGAAGTTCTTCCCGGAGAGGGTGGTGAGGCACTGGAACAGGTTGCCCAGAGAAGCTGTGGATGCCCCATCCCTGGAAGTGTCCAAGGCCAGGCTGGATGACGCTTTGAGCAACCTGGTCTAGGGGAAGGTGTCCCTGCCCGTGGCAGGGGGGTGGAACTAGTTGGTCTTTAAGGTCCCTTCCAACCCAAACCATTCTGTGATAACAAGTAGCACGAAGTAAAGCAGAACTTTATAGGCTGAATCACGTCTTTCTTGTGTCTAAACACTTCAGAAGAAGTAACGTTAATCATGCAATACATCTTGTGTTATTTTTTGTCATCTTCAAAGCTATATTAAATAATATTATCAAATACTGTATGTGTCCTCTCATACTTAAGGTGATGCTGGCAAATAATTACACAAACGAGTTCAGGAGGAAAACTGCACAGAAATGATAGCAGAATTTTATCAGGCTTCAAAAAATGTGAAACACTGAAATAGTGTAACAAATAGTAAAATTATGTTCTCCCAAAGAACTAAAATACTTCAGCAGTATCAACAGGTTTATTTAGCCATTCTCAGCCTTCATTTGAAGGTCTCAACTTTCTTTTAGCATTTCTAACATTCCTGTAATGTATCCTGATACTAATATACCAGGTTCTCTGAAATAAATGTCTTTACATGTCTTCTAGGGCCCTTGGGTCTTAAAAAAAAAAGAAAAAAGAATTTAAGAAAAAGTAAGTTACATAGCAAGTCAATGATACAGTCAGGAGAAGCACCCAGAAAGCCTATCTGCAGAGAAAATATCTCATCTAAGCAATACTTCAGTCCTCATTAATATTTTACCACAGTAGCTCAATAATATTGTTGAAGTGCCACTAACAAAGATTAATGAATCACATCAACACATTTTGGGTGTTTTTTAGGGATTTTTTTTTCATATTGACATTCTGGATTTTCTGTTTAGTTTTTAGTGCCATCTGTGAGGTTAAGAGATTTTGGATAAGAGCATCTAAAATTGTTTCACTATGTGAGTAATATAAAAGACTTGGAGGTATAAAAATTCAAAAGTTTATGGTGAAAAAAGTTCAATCAGCATGCTAATAGCAGAAACATCATCAATTGAAACCCTACAGCTACCATGACATATGTCCCAGAAATTCAATCTCCATTCCTTTTGGTGAATCATCAATGTGGTAAAAAGCAGGAAAACAGGCAGTTTCAGCTCCAGCTGAGAAAGAAGTCAATGAATGAGTTTACATCAGCATTTTAATTCAAAGGAGGAATACCTTCATGCCTTTGACACAATCTCCTCAAGCATTCCTGAAGTTACATGACGGAGTAGTCTGAGAAAGCACGAATTTAGGATGAAACAAAAACAGAAGATGCAGTCAAGCATGTATGCTAAAGGATACTACGGATGCTCTGCTGCTGGGACAAGACTGTAACTGGCCTAATTTAAAAACCTTGAATGAATGCAGCCGGTGTATCAGGTTCTCAGCACCTGCCATTTCACTCTGAAAATTCACTCCTACTGGTCCTTGGTATTTGCTGACACGGACAGAGCTGTACCACACCAAGCTGCAGGAAAGCCGAAAGTCACACAAAACGTAATGTGAACTGCAAAAAAAAAAAAATTCACATATTTGTACTAATGAGGAAGAATTCACAGGCTGTGGCACTGTCAGGAGAATCAGTGGTTGTGATCAAATGTAAGTTTTTTCTTCATCTAAAAATTAGGCTATAAAAGAATTCCTTTTTTATCATCCCATTCATAACCTGTCTTATGTTGAAGCATAACAGCTCAGCTAATTAGGTACTTGATAAAGGTAGATTATTTGGGCCATTTTCCTGCTTTGCACATACAGTAAGCAAAGGAGGTAAAGAGAAATTATTTAATGTCAACGCTTTTTTTCCCCTCAAATCTACAGTTCTAAGCAGTTATTTCCTCAAAGGTGGCAATGAAAGGAATTAGACGTATTCCAACTCTCAGTGCTTCAGAGAAATTTTTAAACTAAGACAGACTGAAATTACACATCCTGTTATTGTTGTTCTAAATGCTTTCAAGAAAATAAATGAGTTTTTACTAAAAGGGTGTTTCATATGAAAGTCAGCTATATCAGTCCATAACGTGCTTACGTTGTTCAGCAACACACACTGAAACCTTGCAGTGCCACAGTCAGACAGCAGATGTCAGAGTGTTTAGCAAGATGACTACATGAGAAGAATCATCCCTGGCACCTCAAGGAAAGGGGAGAAGGGAAAGGGAAGTGGGAATGAATTGATCTCTGACAACGGTAGGCAATAATAAGTATGACACACATTTTGCTAGTTGCAGAGAAACATACAGTTGCCAGGCACTGAGAAAAAAAGCCCACTGAGTCCTAGAAGTGAGCAGCTGGCTTGCTCACATACTGCAGATCGCAGTAATGCTGTGCAAACATAAACCTATTTGCAGTCAAAATGGCAAGATTACTATATTTTTGCTTCAAGAAACTTCTTCTTGCACAATTATGCCTATGGATCTTACCATGGGAGCATCACATCTGAGAAACGGTGTGCAAACACAGGGAGGTCTTCCCCCTACAGACTTTGCGAACTGAAATTATCGGGGCAGACAATATTCTGATCTCCCATAGTACAGAGAGTATCAAGGAAGACTGATCAGGTGCCTTGTCTGTAATCAGACCACGTCCGAAATGTGAACTGAAAAACGGATTTCAAAGACCAAGTCCACCACCTTAACTGGAAGCTATTCCTCTTTAAAACATTATTACCTTGGAACCTTCATGCCATGATCAGACCACCTCTCCAAGGGTCTTGCTGTCTCTCCCAATTACTGACACATTCTTTAGCGGCACAGTTGAACACTGTACGGAGTGAAAAATTACCAACTGAGAAGATACCGCTTCTTAATTCTCCTTTGGTTTTTTTGCATTTAACTAACTTTTCGAAGAGAAGACCATTTAGGATGTATTTTTTTAGGAAGTTCTTGGTGTCACACTTAGAGTTACTACATTTTTTTCCTCTCAAACATTTTAAAATATACAAAGGCTTTTTTCAAAACTATTTTGCAGTCCTATGATCTGGCATGTGCCCAGTATTTAGTGCTGAATTTCAGCTCTGGGAAATAAATGAAACATCATTTCCAAGAGAAAAGACAATTTTCACAGCAGTTTACACATATATTGAGGGATAAACTCCAGCTTTAACGAGCTGGAGGAAGTCCATCACAGACAGGAAAGTCCAAGATTATCCTATACTTGTAGTCAAAAAAAAAAAAAAAAAGCTAGGACAGAAAACACCTGCAAAACAGCTCTGGATGATGATATTCAAAAAGCAAAAGAACCATGCTCTTTCTGTGCTGGGGGACAGGCAGGGCTGCAGTCTCTACCCTAAGGATCACGAAGGTCTGACCTTTTCATGTCCATCCCTGCTCAGTGTTACAAAAGAAGCCAATACAGACCTGCCTACTCACATCCTTTCCACTGACAATGCACATGCTTACAATATTTAAAAATTGATATTGCAATAATAATCTTGTTCTTTCCTTCCAACTTTATGTGGGTTGATTTAAGTAAATTAATGCTGGTCACATTATGCATATGAATAGGAACACTAGCAAGTGTCTTGGATATATGGGCACGAAGAATCTACAGAACTAATACAAACCAACTTGTTTTCACATTTTTCCTTTACACACACCTAAGTAGATCATCCTTTATATGAATTACGGAGCTGACTTTCACAATCTAAGTCTTATGAAAATACACACATAAATTCTATTATTTGGTTAACAGTCTCATGTTTTTCAGACCCCGCACCAGAGCTGTGACATGGGATTGTGGTCACAGAGGAAGAAAGAAGTGAAGCCTCAGATAGGAGCTATGTACAATCCTAAACACTTGAGCTAACATCACTGTTCCTGAGATAGCATCTGATTTTGGTCTGCAGAGAATTACAGAAAGGAAGATTACAGCCTGAATAGGTGTTTTACAAATAAAGCACTAGAATAAGGTTAGCACTACCTTTCATTACCCAGACAGGGTGATGGAAAAAGGAACAAGGACACTAATGAAGCTGATAGGAATGACCTTACAAGCTCCTGCTAAGTAAAAATATCATCTCTGTAATACCCACATATTGTTAAAAATATTCCCCTTGGTAACTGGCAACTGCAAATCAGTGAGACATCCTTATGCGCTAACTCAGTTCATACTTTCCTCCCCACTCACAGTTAAGTCTGGCGCTAAGATTATTAGTTTAGACACCCATAATTCTCACACTTAGGCAGCATGAAAATACCGTCTTGACCCAGGGGGTACATCATTCACCTTCAAATCCTCCACAGATAGAATACAATGGCTGAGAGATATTCCATTGCTTTTTAGGAAAGCAACAGGAAAACGGAAACCTAAACCAAAGAAATAGAAGGAAAATGGAAACTTAGATTCAAATTATATAAGACAGACTATTAGTTATTTATTGAAGACAGTCTTCTCATTATCTTTTATCGAATCCCTAAAGCACAGTATCTTAAAAAAGGCCTATTCATTTCATCATTCTTTGACTCTGCAGAAACAGGAGGTGGTAATAATAGTTTCAGTGCAAAATGAACTGTCGTTTCAAAGGTTGTAGTCTAGAGGAAAATACTGTCTAAAGTCCAAAATTAAATACTTTTTTTAAAAATATGCTTTGCCATTGTGGAATGTCTACCTTTTAATAAACCCACTTTTATGAAGCCCGAAGATGATGTGACTGGACAGGGTGCTAGGAAAACTCATGTAGGCTCCCTTTCCCATAACACACTGGACCAGATGATCTTTTGAGGTCCCTTCCAACCTGGGTTCTTCTACCAAACTATGAACAAAAATGCCCATTTTGTATTAAATACCACAAGGCTCTACACTTGGAGACTTTCACAAAAGTTGTGTGTACTCAATACTTCTGTAAAGCAAGGTCTTACAATGTCTCAAATTCAGAATTAAAATTAATACAGCTAGAATTAGCATCTAGCTTCAGATATGTAGGTTCTAAAAAGTTATGACCTAAATTATACTGCAAAAATAGGCCCCAGAAGGGAAAGGTCATACCACTGAGCCACCCTTTCTCTCTGTAAAAAAAAAAGACAGAACTAATAGAAGCATTAAAAATATCTTTTACCCTTTTATTTTAATTTTTTTCACACACTGCTTTCAATCATTTCTGTATTGTTTGCCAAATATCAAGAGTTTGGGAAAGGAAATGAAAGACCTTTCCTCTACCTGAGCTCCAATAAAAGAAAGGTTGCTGCATCACTTCCTAGCTGTGATCTTAGTCCTGGAAGAGTAAAGGCTAATCATAAGGTACAAGATTCTGTAAATAGGAAAGAAACATAATCTACTATCACCCACATATATTAACAAGAAAGAGAAATCCTCTGTAAAAAGGAACATAATGACTTAAAATTATTCCACTCTCACCTTTTTTTTTTTTTTTTTTTTTAAATTTAAGCAGTAACTCAATTTATTTCACTTCATCATCACGAATTTCCTTAGGAAAACAATCAACCAGCTAACATAAACTGACCAAGGAAACAGAATACCCACAGCCCCAACAAAAAGTCAAAGCCAAAAAATCACATCACTGTAGATGACTGAGCCAGTCAAAAGATTAGCTACTCTCAAAAGATTAGCTGTTATTGCAGAATAGATATTACAACTTACATTTCTAGCACTGATAATGCCTCTTCAGAAAATAAATGTCCTCCAACCTCTTTACAAGAGAAAGTTATTTTTCCTATATAATACATTATCTAGTCTGCTTATTATGTGTGTAATATATACAAACCCTTCCTGTGTCTCTCGCATCATTTAATTACAATATAAGCTAATGAAGTCAGTATCTTCTAGTTCTTCCTTAGTTTGTGATGCTTTTACAAGGAGCATAAAGATCCTATTTTTCATGCAAAGATTCCAACTAATAAAAGGCCAGAAAAGATAAACAAAGAAGGCATTACACAGGAATTTCTTCAAGTACAGTGTTTGCCATAAAGCAACAGGGACTCTTCAGTTCTCTGGATGTTCCACACAATTAAAATCGTATTTGCTAACCAGGAGGACAGGGGAGAAGGGGAACACTGTAGTGACTCCTCAGGCTGAAAAACAACAAAACAGAGCATATCCTACTGCTTTTATGATATATCTCTTCTTCTCAAGGACTAGAGAATCCAAAGTGATTATGGAACTCGCTTGTACTTTGGCAAAGGATGCTGTATCCCAATGATCAACGAGATGTGTAGAGCTCTGTAATAGGACTATGAAGAATAGTTTGAATGAACAATGAATGGAAATGTATGTGTTGTGAAAGCACCAGAAGAAACAGTGTAAGGAGTAAAGGATGTCACATGTTGATGGGCATGCCCAAATACACCAGTTATCAACTACACTTCTGTATGCAGTTTCTCAAGAGGTCTGGTTTTGTGAAAGAAAGGACAAAATCAAATCATTAAGAGAAGGGGACAGGAAGATAAAGAACAGGATTAGAGCTATAAACCACCCAGCCAAGGTGGCAGGAGGACAGTGGGGAAATCAGCAACGTTACCTGCTATTGCCTTACAAAGATGGTACAAAATGAAAAGGCTAAGATTGCAATCACCATCAACTCCTAAAGAGTACAAAAGGTACAGCCAAAAAACACCACGTGATCACCAATCAAGAAAAATATGGCAGATATGATGAGGACTTCATAGCTGGCATCTTTTACCCTTCCTGTCCCTGTAAGTAATCCTAGCCCCTTCATTTGGCCACATGTCTTGGTGTTTCTGGGTATGAGTAAGAGTGTGAAATCAGTGAAAGAGTGAATATGAGAAAGAAAAACACATTTTGTGAAAAGAAAATTACCTTCCTCTTCTATAAGGTTTCTACATTAAATTTTGTTACACGAGTTACAAATATTATAACCAATTGTGGTCCCAAGCCAGGGCACTGAAAAATGTCATAGGATGCTTAGCTCACAGCAGTGAGCTCAGTACTGCCCCTTGCTGCACAAGCCAACATGCCTGGCGATGATGAACCATACGATGCCATTCACAAATGCATGCTTACTGCATAGTCTCATGTGAAAACATATGCCACAGATCAAATAGCTATCCCCAAGCATCTTACATGCTGGGATTTTAATAATTAGGGAAATCTCTTCATAAACAGGAAAAAGGAGCTATGTGTCACTCAAGTATAAACACCCTTGTCACGTCAGTCTTTTCTTGCTGTCTTCTATAAAATGAACCACTGGGAAAGCATAAAGCAAGTTCATGTCCTAGTGCCAGTAAAAGCCACCAGCTCTACTCTTACTACTGCTACTAATGCAGTAATTAATTGCCTTTGAGTCCCTCCTTAACAATTAAGTCCCTCCTCCAGTGGCAATGGGCAGAGATTTGTGATGCATGCAGAACCAAGTCCTGTCCCTGCTGTCACTGTGAAATTCCATACCGTCATGGTGAACGAAAGAGTGACAACCATGAAGCAGCCGCAGATTTGTTACAGTTCAGCCCCTGGTTAACAGCAATTTGAGAAACACTTCTGCTCATCCTTCCAGTTCATACTCTCCACAGAAGGAACCATGCTTACAAACAGAGCATCACACACGCGCTCGATGTTATTAAACTTTTTCCTGTTGTAAGCACCTACAGCAAATGGATGAATTCTCCACTGAGTTTGATGTAACAGCCACGAGTTTTAAGCAAACAATAATGCTGGCCCCAAACAGCTTGAAAGCTGAAAGGCAAAACAACGGGAGTCAATTTTCCATATCTGACAAAGCAGTAGTACACAAAACTGCGGAAGCATCGATAAATAAAGCACGTTATTGTATAAGTAGCCTTATACACTGTAAATACTTGATGCATGGTTAGTACTTTAACAGCATGCACATTAAGTATTACTGTTTGAAGTTTTAACTCAATAAATTATGGCTCCACTACTCTGCCTCTTTAAAGTGTGTTTTTCCCTTTGAAAAGTATTACAGTGTAGGATAAGGCAACATGTTCATTAACATGCAAGTGCTGAAAATAATAATAATGAGCCAACAAAGTCACATTTTGCAATATAGACAGACACTTCTATTTTATTTAAATAAAAAAGTGGGACAGGAAAAAAAGAGCCTTAAGAGAAAAGAAGCAGACTATGTTTGCTCTAATGGGAGGTAAAGAAAGAACAAAGGAACTTCTGACCCCAGGCACAGCCAAAATAAAAGGAGTAATGTGGCTTCTTTCCTCACACAATTGCTGACTCTGTATTCACTTATTCCCATTACATACCATTCGGATATGCAAAGGAGCTGGTAATTTCTTCAGGGAAGATTTTTGCCATGTTATTTATTAGCTAGGAAGTATTTCCTGACACATGCTGAATTTTTGACAGACTTGCTCAGTTTTGACTCAGCCTTTTGATAATTACACAGCAACAGTGCCTGTGAATACAAGTAATTTCTGTTTGCTTCTTATGCTGTGATTATTCCAGAGTTCTCCTGATAGCACTTACCGAGTCATTTCAAATACTATTCCTTTTTTTTTTAACTTCTACCTATTCATACTACTCGGGGTTTTTAGCCTGTTTGTTTGTTTTGTCTTAACATCAAATAATGGTTAGATTTTTAATATCCATGAAAATGACTGTGTAGTGATTAATGGTATTGCATAAATCCTCTGTAAGCAGGAATTGTATGTGTTTCTTCACACATTATACCTCAAGAAGGATACCTATGTCTAACCTTCAATATTTTCTGTTATTTCATTCCATAACAGAGAGATATAGTTCCTAAGGTGACAAGACTTCTTGAATCATTGCTTGTGAGCATCTAACTTGAGACATCCTAGCGAGAGGCCTCACTCCATAAAATAGAATTCAATATTCCCTGAAAATCAGGCCCCTTTCAGACTCCTCAGCAGCAGTGATGTTAGACAGGGCAGAGGAAGCACATACTGGATGAGAAATGGTCATTTAAGTATGTTACGGTGCAGTACTAGTTCTTTAAAGGGTCAACAACAGCTTTCTGTTTCTAAATTAGCTAGCTTAGGTCAACCAGGAAATGAGATTGTCTTGAGATTTTTTTATACCTCTTCCAGACCTGCATATCTCATAGTCTTAAATACTACATTCATAATGTTAAGTTGCTTTTCAGTGATCCAACGTTCTGGTAGTACTTGGCATTTTTGTGGGATAACAGCTTACCTTTCCCTCGTGTCACACATAACCAGCTGGTGGGTCCTTTAATCGGCTCTATACAGTAAAGGCAACAAAAAGCTTGGACACTACACTGCACATGGGGTTGGTGACCTTTCAATGCCCAGAAAAACACTGCCAGAAGACACACTGCCCAGTTGCTAGCTGGGATTGAAGCCCTTCTGCCAACTCTAGTAAACTGACTTGGGCCCTCCATTTTCACAGAAGACATCTACCACGTTGTGTTGGTTTTGTCTGAGATAGAGTTAATTTTGTTCACAGTAGCTGGTATGGGGCTGTGTTTTGTATTTGTGCTCAAAACAGTGTTGATAACCCAGGGACGTTTTAGCTATTGCTGAATGGTACTTACACAGATCCAAGGCCTTTTCTGCTTCTCACAGCACCTCACCAGCAAGTGGGCTGAGGGTGCACAGAAAGTTGGGAGAAGACACAGATGGGACAGCTGACCCCAACTGACTAAAGGGATATTCCATACATATCTATATTATCAACACTTTTTCAGCACAAATCCAAAACATAGTCCCATACTGGCTACTGTGAAGAAAATTAACTCTATCCCAGCCAGTAGCAGCACAACCAGACACGTTGCTCACCACAGACCTTGACACAACAGTTTGACATGGTGAAGCCAAAGACATTTGAGATGTTTGATCTTAAATATATAGCATAGGGTTTTTGGACCATAGCTGAAGTTCCACAGGCATGAGGCTTCCCAAGACAAATGTAGCTTCATACACACCTGTTTAAAAACTAATCTGATTATAACGTTTTTTGTATGTGTCTAGAACATGAACTCCAAACTCCAACATCTGCATTAAACTTATCTATTCATTATCTCACACAGAACCCAGTGAATCTCTAGCAAAACACTATGGTATGTAAGATATCTGATAAAGTTTGTAGCTCTGGGTCAGGCTTAAAGTCACATGCCTAACAGGATTAACAAAAAAAAAAAAAAGGCAAGAAAATTAGAGCTCCGTGCAAAGCAAAACACTTGCATTGTTTAATGACAGAAGATTCCTGTCACCTATAATACTATGCCACTAATCCTGAAGTATGGACATGAAATGTTGAGCCTAAGTCCTGTCCTTGATCACTTTGAGTCTGTGTATCTTCTTTGACCACCGCTTGCTTTCTTTTAGAAGCCTTGCATCAAAATTTACTTTACTGGAAAGCATCATGCATAAGTATTAAAACTCTATGGAACATCCAAGAATCTTTTCAAACCATCACTGAGAAATCATCATGAAAATTAGAAGGAAAATGAAGTACTCTAGCAAGCAGTTAGGGACTTTAAAGGTTAGACAATCACTGGAAAAGCTGTAACCATAACCACCTGATCATTTGCTGAGAACAACCTCATACACATTTTTTTTTTTTTAGGGTGTTGGGTTTTTTTTTTTTACATAGTCAAATGTTTTTAGATTCATCTGATCCCTGTGGTGCAGTGGAAGGAAACACATGTGAGAGGGCAATAAGGAAAAATAGAGAAGGAACTGAAGAGGAGGCGTAGGATACTGAAAGGGGCTTGATAGAGGCTCCAGCCCTCTGCCAGCACTCCCACGTAAGTACGAAGACTGAGGAGCAAGGACACCCTAAGCATGACACAGGCACTGCAGCTAGCTAGAGCCCTGACAGTGACTTTTCAGTCAGCCTTCTGTGTTCTCAGCAAATAAGAGATTGTTATTAAAGGCAGCTCAGCTGTCTGGGAATGGAAAAGCACTGACAGAACAGAGCCATAATGATCCCATTCTAGCCATCTTCCTTGCAATAGACAAAGTTGCACTGCACAGTGGAAGAATACACTGGAAAAGGCTGGTGTGTTTGTTCTCTTTGCTACTCCTCATATCAGCGGTAAAACAGTGGCACACAGTGGACTTCTTTAATGTTATAGAAATTATACAACAGTATCTCCCAATGTTCAGTGTTGGTAAATTTTGCTGAGTCTAAGTTTACTATGTCTGCATGGAATCCATCCACATGTAGCTCCTGGATTTCTTATTCACTCTTCAGTTCTGTCTAGCCCAAGCAAACAGAATATATACTGTCTCACAGTGCTCACTGTGATGTCCAGCATTTGTATGATGCTGACGCAAAACGGTCATAGGGCAACACTCTCAAATGGCAGACTTTAAATTGTGTTGGCGAGAGTCTTAATTTTAAATTTTGGAAATTCCAGAAATTCACATCTAATACTATCTATTGCAGTCATACATTATGGGATTAACTATCAAGATCCGTATTTTTAGAAAGCTGGCTGCGTTAGGTTTATCATGGGCATTAAATCATCCCCAGCTAATATCACAGAATTCCAGACCATTATTTTTCATTTATTCCAAATTGTCTTTTAAGTGATAGAAAGTGAAATGGGTAACACAGGTGGCTGTTTCAACTTGCGTACCATGTCTCTTTTATACCAACAGCAGTGGGATCAGCATCAGGCAGCAGAAGACCCCTGCCATCCCCCTTCTCCTTCTCTGCACAAGCTCTCCGTGCTGAGAAGATGATGGTGTATTCCGCTACTGGAAGCTTCTGGGAGAAATTGTCTTCTGCTTTGTGTGGGACAGCAGACAGTTCAACCATTGTGGAGACCTCAAACACAGAGAACACTGCCATGGCTACTAAAGTGAGATCACTGTCATTTTAAAGAGGCTAATAACTGCACACACATTTTAGCTCAAATTTTTCACTCATTTCCAGCTCAGTTCAGTAACTGCTGGAAGGCCACGCTTCCAACAGTTGTTAAGATGATTTTTTTTTCTTTTATTGCTAACAAAGCTTTCAAATAGTGTAAGCACCTCACATAAGCATTTTGACTATTGTATGACTATATATTCTGGGCAGCATGTTCCACTAACAAAAATCAGCGACTGCAGCCACAGTAGCATACGTCAGAAGAACTTCTTGGCCATCTCTACTGCATGTTTGCTGTGCTTTATCCCTTTGCTCTTGTAAGTAGCAGTAATAAATGTTGTAGCCATAAGTCTACTTAACAGCACCATATTTAAGGTTGCAACCTTTCAAAATGTGTCTTGGAAAGATGATAAATTAAACAAAGTACTTCTGGCATGGATGGAGCTGTCTGTCCTTCCTGGTCAATGGAATAGAAAAGCATTTGAAACAAACCCTTTTGAATATAGGAATACCCTGTTTCTGTGTATCACGATGAGACAGGAAGCATGTACCATAAAGCGCAAACTATTGGGCACACTGTTGCATTATGGGCATCTGCTGAATGGGGACAACATCACAACATGCAAGAACACAGGCAGTACAACAGTGGTAGATGTTTGTATTTAGTCTTTGCCCTGAAGAAATACCACACCATTTTAATAAATGACTCATTTCCATAAGAGGTCCATAACCTTGCATTTTCAAATTGATCCAATCTGTCTCCTGCGGCAATTTCTACCAACTACTGTTCAAACTTTCAGTGGAAAAAGCAACTACCTCAAACACATTGTCAACAGTTAAGAGCGTTGGCCTTGAACCTGCAAATAAAAGTGTGCTTGTGTTTTCTCCATCTCCTGCCTAAAATAAAAGGCTTAGTATTACCTATTGTCAATGCAGCCCTTTTCATCAGCTCTGAAAGGAGAGTAGAACTCCCCACTGATCATCAAAACAAGCTGCAAATATACTAGATCTGGCTCTATACAGCTCTGCTGTCCAGCATCAACTACCATTTGAGACCAGTCCTTGAGAAACTGCTTTCTTAGCACTGATGTAATTGCCACTGCAGTAGTAAAGCCAAGTTAAAGAAAAACAAACAAACAAAAAGGGGGGGGGGCGGCAGGTTTGGGGAAGGTCAGGAGGAAAAGACATTGCTAAACTCAAAACCACCCACGTCTGTGATGTTTTTTTACAACCATGTTGTAACACAGTTTGAAAATAGCAATTTTTTTCATATGTATTGCAAACCTCAATAAGGAACTAGACTGTTTTTTCCTCTGCTGTTAACAAGGTTGCCAATTCTAGAACTGGAGTTAGGAACAGGTACGCCCACCTTAATACCTCTAGTGTTAGGCAGCATGATAATGAGCTGGGTCCTTCCTTCAGAACCTTGGAATTGCAGCAGGTACCAGAATTTTATTTTCTACAATGTCTTATCAGTTCTGATACTAAGAAGCAACATATTTTAGAAGAAAAAACTACAATACAGCAGGCCCAAGTCCCAGGATGGGCCCACAGTTTTGATCCATTGAGACACAAACTGCAAATGCCTTGACCAGATTATCAGCATACCTATAATCCACCTAGAGTTCATGAGATGTATTTGTTTCAGTTTTCAAGAAAGTGAAGTATCATGTCCTCTCCAAGATCAAATTGAATATAAATGATGTGTCCTAAGTATTGACATGTGGCCCCAATTATGGTCAAGAACCTATCTACATGAATAATCTCTGCAGTTGGCTCCCTGTCTAAAGAGAAGATCAAACAGGATACAAGCTATCAGTGATTATTCTGTAAAGACATTTACATAAGTATTCAGTCTGCAAAGCCTGAAAACCCCAGCTTGCTTGGCACAGGTTTCCACAAGGTCTCAATCGCAGTGATGTAAGTAGAGCACAACTGCCAGAGGTGGGAAAATGGAAACCCTTTTTTCAGGTTTGTTTTTCATGAATTTTTCTTCCAGTCAGAAAACATGGATTCATACTGATATAATTCTTTGCAAGACACGAAGTCCATTCAAGGACTGTGACTTACCTGTTTACAGTTATTTCTACAAAAACTTTTAAAAATAAATATAAACATTCATAACGTATACATGGAAACATATTAACCATCATAACTTTTAATACAGCTATTTTTGTTCATAACAGAACAATACTTTCTCACATTCTAATCACAGGACACTCCTAAATGAGTTTTTTGGGGTTTTGTTGGTTGGTTGGTTTTGTTCTGTTGGGTTTGGTCAGTTTTTTGGGGTTTGGTTTGGATTTTTCGGGGGGCAGGGATGGATGCGGCATATGTCCTCCTTCAAAAGGATAATATCTAGAATAGGAGAGGAAAAAAGACCAACTTTCCTGAATCAAGTGATACCACTCCACTGCTAACAGAAGGAGGAGAGGGGTGTAAAACAGCAGCCATCTTCAGATCACTCCTGTGCTTGTCCTTTTCTCACCTTGTCCTAATTAAAGATAATTGATTTTAACCTGTTCTACACCATGGTCAACTCTGGGGCAAGTAAATACAGAGACAGAATTGACATACAGGGTGTTTAGCCTAAGCAGGAGGTAAGTGGTGCTGCAGGATATAGCAACACTCCCTGAAAATCCCAGGGCTTCTCTTCTAGCAGCCAGATGAACAGCTGAAAGAGCAGCAGCTGCCCAAGAGTTATTCTGGGGGTTAACAGAGATTGTTTACCATATGTGGAGACCAGATAAATGACCATCCAACTGCCCTTTCAATCACCTGGTTTCAAACCTGTCACTATTACCACGCTTCCTACTAATAGCTCATTACAGCAATTATCAGCTGCTACCACAGTAGCCGGAATATTGGTAAATCAAAAAGCTCTGTAGAGTAAGGTTCAGCAAAGCTAATGCATGCATAAAAAGCGTCTGGATTCCTCTGAGATGCTGCTGTATGTGCTATATTAAAGGCTTAGAAGAATGTCCGTGTAGTTACTATCTTCCCTCCAAATGTATGTCCAGGCCCTTGTACTCACGACACAAATATTAATACTTAAGTGGAGAATGAAAGGGCTGCATACATAGCTACCAATCCTCTTTCCATGTACTTTAAACAATAGTTACATATAAAATGGGCAAAATCCTCTGAAGTCAACAGTATAATTTCCAGTATAGGAGGTGGGAGTATGCAATCCATATTCTTATTACCTCATTTATTTTTTTTTTAAAAAAAAAAGGTATTCGCATTTATCTGATCATTACTGAATTATTGTTCACATGCCTATGAAATCTTAATTGCTGGGAAACCCAATAATATTATTTACATTTACTCAAAGTGGAACAATCAATGCCTACTTAAAATCTCATATTTCACAGCAGAACTACTCAACATTTTGAAAAACAACCAAGAAACTAAAAAAAAATAATGCTGTTTTGCAAGCCAATTGATATACACGGACTAGTGAAAGAATAGCTCTTTGTTGACAATTTCTGAGGCAAACTAATTTCATATCCACCAGATTTCCTCATTTAGCTTCTAGTCTATCAGCAGATAAGTATTTTAACTAGTTTAAGAGCACAGAAGAATATGCATCAATATGAGCAAAGAGAAGATACTTTGTATATACAATTACACATAAATAATTTTTGTATTAATCACCTCACACTGCAACGTGAGCACAAGCTTGCCTCTGGCATCAGGCTATATACAGTGTGTGTTTTAATATAGTCATTTCAAATGAGTGTCATGATTAAAAAGTCTGGTTGCATGAACAATTAGATCTCTGTGTAATCCAAAGAATTACTAGCTCAACACACATTCTAGTCCAGGAAGATAGTAAATGCACAAGTGAAGCCAATTTTAACTATTTCTAAAAACGGTAAAGAATTTAAAGGAATTCTCGGGGGGAAAAAAAGCGGGGGGAAGAATTGTGGTGGAGTAAGTTTCCACAAACAAACAGATGCAATATACTTCCACAACACAAAACAGAACTAGAGTAACATTCTTAAAGTATTACAATATCCTTCTTAGAAAAAACATGCCATGAGCAAAACACACACTGCTACCTTGTTAAAGCTGAACTTCACCTGTTTTTAAGTGGTTCTCCTAAAGAAACAAAGCTCGTGCAATTATTCTTTGTTGTCCCTAACAACTTCTGCATCTGTTGGGAAACTTCTACCAAATTTAAAAGAAGGTATCTTTCATTCATTCTTGTATCATTTGAAATCAAGAACTATCAAAGAGGAACATCTTACATAATGTCCCTACAGGAGGGGCTTGCCAGCTTCTGAAACGGTCTGTTGAGAGGGTTCACCTTCCAGTTATTTTTTAATTTTTGGACTATCTACCCCATGATTTTAACAAGATCATACCACAAAAGGTTTTGCACTGTACCTCTGTAGTTTGCACACACTCCTCAGGGTACACAGATTAAATCACTTTATGAAGTGGGTAGTAAAGAACACTGAAAACAATATATATTTTGTACAAATTCTTGCATATAGCACACAAAAACTACAGTGACTGTTCCAATTTTAGAATTAATCTGCAATCTTACAAAAATTCATTTGAGGCTTTGTAAACTCATTCATTGCAGAATTGCTATCCAAAACATGGTCCAAAGGATCAGTTAAATGGGATGTGAGAAGCTGTCAGCACTGCACTGAGAGAGTAAAGGTTATCCAAGTACCTTCATTGTGTTTGGCCTGTTTCCCAAAACACAGGAAGAGAGGGTTTCTTTGTTTTGTCCGTCTGTGCAAATCTTCAATTTCCGCCTCAAGGTTTCTTAAAACAACATATAAAAGTTAGATCTCTGGAAACGCCTGGTACCAGCCTAGTTTTCCTCTCACTGAAAAGGATGACAGTTTTGTTATTGACTTTGAGGAAGACAGAACAATAATGAGTGTTCTTAAAACTGTTGTTCTGAAAACAGCATTTTGCTCTCCCTTTTATTCCAAAAGTGATATTTGATTTCCAATCTTAATTTTCAAGTTAAAGTTTTCTATTAGAAACACAAAGTAAATACATAGTTCAATTCCTATTTTAAGTATTCCTATGGAGAAAAACACCTCTACCATTTATTTGTCCTGCTTCCTAGAATCATTCATACATAACTGTCCATTAAAACCAAGAAAAGGGAAAGTATGAAAAAGCACATAAGATCCACAACACAATGTGTGTATATACATTATTTATATTTACCTTATATATTGTTTAATTTAATGTCTTCATAAAAAAATGAAATCTTTCAAAGAAAAAAGTGTCTTGAGCCAAAGTCTGTCTTTTCTCCAGGTATCAGCAAAGTCAGTGGAAGAAAATCTAAGTCTAGATTTTAACTAATGATAGAGCTATCCACATTCAAGACTGATTGTCTTGGCTGCTTCTTCAAAGCAAGTGAATTCTTGAAGACTAATTTTCTGCAACAGCTGTTCTATACTTACCTTAGACTACAGAACATGGTTTCCTTCCCCTCGCAACATATATGTTGCCTCAAAAATGTAGCTTCAATTCCTCTGCTTACTCCCCAGCCCGTCTCATTTACTCATTTACATTCCCATGACTGCTGCTTATTACATTTTTCAAAGCACTGTCATCCCCCATACAGAAGGGAAACCTGAGGCAGAGATCATTTAGGATCATCAATGAATCTACAGCAGATGTGGGATGAGTATTTAGGAGAACACAAATCATGTCCTATAAGCAGTGTACTAAAGCACACCTGTTTTCATGAGGGCCAAAAAGACTGTCACTACCAGCAACATCAGTTCCATGAGTTCTATAGGCAACTATAGATAAACTACCAGGAATTCTCCTTTGTGTTCAACAGTTTCATACCCAGCTCCCACCCAATCAAAAGGATGAAGGCTGTGTTTATTCATTCGCTCTCTCTCTCCCCTTTCTTGTTATCACTGCAACCATCACTTGAAAAAAAAAAAAAAAACAACCCTCAAACTGGCTAAATCCATAAAATCACTTGGCAATTTCAGTAAGTTCAAAACATGTAGGAAAAGAAGGATTTAGTTGCTGTTATAACTGGTTTCTACTATTACGGGAAATATTTCCTATCTACAAAGCCTACAAAATAAAGTCACCAAAATTTATCTTTAATCTTTTCATTTCCAATTAATCCAGAATTTCAAAAATAAGAGCCTTTTAAATAGCATCCCATTATTTGGGAGCATAATGCAAATTAAAATTTTGTTTGTGTATTAGCGCCTCCAACACCATCCATCCTACCTACTGAATCACAGAATTATGTGCAGAGATGATACAGAAAAACACACACACTTCATATTCTGGATATAAATAGTTTGCATTCATATTAAATAAAACATACACAACTTGTTTAATTCTACTGTATTTACCCTTATGTCAACTAATCGCTTGATATTTTAAAATACACACACTATACATGGTGTATTTTCGGGAGCAGGAAATCTAATTCTAAAAGGCATTAGACATTCCATGTATTCTGTATCAGAACAGACATAATTTACATGGACTTGTGTAAAGCATTTGACACTGTCACGCATGACATCCTTGTCTCTAAATTGGAGAGGCATGGATTTGATGGATGGACCGCTCGGTGGATAAGGAACTGGCTGGGGGGGGCCACACAGCGAGAGGAGG
>NW_010244163.1:123075-175092 GCF_000690775.1 Eurypyga helias
CTGCCAACCTCATGGAGTTCAACAAGGCCAAGTGCAAGGTCCTGCACCTGGGTCGGGGCAATCCCAAGCACAAGGACAGATTGGGCAGAGAATGGAGAGTAGCCCTGAGATTCTGTTGACAAGAATGATGTACCTGACTCTCATCTGAGTTTTCACCAAATGCAGACTAGATCCAATGGAATCAGTCAATAAGTGCTATACCGTAACAATGTAAGTAAGACAAGATTCAGATCCTGACTATTTAATTCAGACTCATTAAAAAAGTCAGTCATTTATTTCTCCAGATTCTTACTTGGTTTTTTTCCAATTGTCTAGGAATACCAACAGGTAGCCTGTCTGTCCTTTACTCCTATTGTCTGAAATAAGATTCGAAGAAGCTGCATACCTGAATATCTCCAAAAAATATTTTTTGCCTGCAAATATCTAGCAGACAAAAGGACAGTTCCACTTTTATGTGAATTGAGATGGCAAGACATAATCAGAACTTGTCTCTCCTGCAGCACACAGCTTTCTGCATCACTTTTTTTCCCCTCACAAGACTGTTCAGAGCTGTGTTTTTTAAATTATTTGTGATGGAAAAACATACAGGCTTTCACCTTTTCTATTAGGTATGATTGAGACCTAAAGTGACTGCAGATTTGTTTCCTCTGAAGGTCTTTAGCTTCATTTCTTGTGAAAAGGAATGTTTGTCTCTCTAGGTATTCATTCATAACTTCTGGCTAATTTCATCTAAATTTGACAGAGCTTCAGCAGTTTCAATAGATGAAATTTTTGCTAGTTTTGTGGAAATCAGCAACTAAGGAAGAGGAACAAAGTGAGTGTTCCCAGTGAAGGAAGGTAATTACACCTCAATCTTTATCCAGCACTTTAGCATGTGAATGGGTTTGCACTAGCCACCCTGTCTGTTAATTCTCCAGCCAAGTAAGTAGGTGATAGGAGAGGGATCTAAGAATGTTTTGTAGAGAGGTAAATTAGTATAACAGGATACATTTCAATAGAAAATCAGTCCTCATTAGTTCAGCTGTTTATGAAACAACCTGTTTTACATTTAAATTCCATGTTCAGTGTGCTATTGAGCACTGTGGTTAGCAGAACAAATAGCGTTTTGACATTAGAAGAGATTGAAAACTGAACCATTGAAAAACAGGGAGAAATTTAGTCTGAATTATGACAAGTCTTTACTGATATAAAACCCAGGTCTGTAAAGAGGTATCAGACAGCAGTCTGAAAAGCAACTAGTGGAGGGGTGTCATTACAAAAGCGGAGATCTGAGCTTCCTCATCATACTGAATGAATGCCAAATCAGAATGTCAGGAAGAAGGGATTCAAGAACTCTTTCAGTTCTGTTTACAGTTCAGGTTTTAAAACAGATTTCCTCACAGCTTCTCATAATGAACTTAATCACATCAGATTAAATAACCCGACTATCCAGATAATGCCCTAAACATCTCAGTTTTATATCTCTAGCCAAGTAACATCATAACTTCATAACTGTTATTTCTCCTGTTACCAGGTCAAATAGGAAAATAGATACAAAATCTCCTATTCTCCAAGAGCAGCAATGTTCCTCCATTCTTGGAAAACATGAGACTTTACCAGGGGGTTCCCTAAAGCAGCAGTCTTCATAACAGACCTGAAAAATGTGTTGAATCTTTTAGAGAATGATGTGTTCATTTGCATGTAAGGACCAAATATTTAAGTGTCTCATAGTTGAAAAAAGTATTTTGGGCAACATGGTTTAGACCTCAAGGATGGCACTGTACTTCCTTTCAGTGTACAGAGCTCTTCCCAGTGCTGTGCCTGTTGACTCCACAACACATTCACAGAGAGAAGTATACCACTCTGCCTCCCTTCCAATAACCAGACCAGCAAAAGCAGTACTTCTGCTTATTTTCCAAATTACATTCACCTTTCTAAACAGGTTATTTTGAGTTCTGGATGTACAGCATTGCAGGTTAAGTATTGCACTACAGAAGTATAATGGTTTTGGTTTTCCCCTGCTTTGCAAACATACCTTTCCTGATCCTTTTTAAGATCACATTTGCTTTTTTTCAGGATTACAGCAGAGTCACAGTTCATAATCATCTTGCAGTTGACAGTCATACCCCATTCTTTCTGTTCCTCAGTCATTTTCAAGCAAGAGCATTTCCAATATATGCAAGTGTTAAAATTGAACATTATTGGTATGATCTTTCACTTCATACCATGCATCTTAGTTTTCTGTCCAGCGCTCTTGTCCACTCTTCTAGTGCTCCACGTCCTTAGCAACTGTCAGCTTTCTTACCTTTCATGCCAGCTTCCTTAACAAGGAAGCATTAGATTATTTCCAAATCTGATCTTTGAGGTACTCCAGCAGTATTCTCCCTCTTATGTAGCATTCTCTTCAGCTTTGCTTATTGATTCATTACAGTAATTTCTTTTGCCAACCTTTCATTTCCTTATTCTAAACTTCATTTTGTTTTATCTTGACTCGTACTTTCCCATGTAACAGCACATCAAATGTTTTAGTGAAATCAGATAAATAGGGACTCCCTGCCCTTTCTAAAAAATTAGCTTAATGTTAGATAGCAAGCTAGCGTAGTATAACCTCTCCCTGGTTAAATTCATGGCGTATTTCATATCATTTCCTGTTCACCTCCATGCCTGTAAGAATCCCCTCCCTCAAAACGTGTTCTAAAGTAAGGCACTGAGATCAAACTACCAAGTTTGCAGTCACACAGTCGTCTTTGGCCCATTTTTAAAAAGAGACACCCCAGGTACACTTTTTGCCAGCCATATAAAACCACCTCTTGTTTAATAAATTCTAAAAAAAATCCTAACCAGTGGATTTAGGATTTCATTTGCTGGTTACTTTGATATTCTGGGGTACAGATCACCAGATCTGTTAATTTTCAACACACTAAGTTGGCTGCAGTTTGCTTCCCCCTCAGAAATGGTAATTTCCCTTTCTATATATACCCCTTTCCCAAGAGCTACCCTGCCTTCATTTACTGAAAACAACAGCAGAGCTTTCATTTAGCTTTTGGGCCAGACGCAGATTACCTTTAATCACCACCCAATCATCTGTATGGTGTTTTCGTTTTTCTTTTCTCTTCCTCTCATTACATTTAGAGATACAGAACTGTTTACTATGTGGTTTGATTGCTTTTATAAGAGATCTACTGTATTGGTGACAAACTTGAGCACCGAATGTGTCTTGAAGGATACTCTATAAATAGGAACAATCTCATTCACCAGTGGGATCACTGAATTAATCCCAAAAAAAAGAGTAGAAAGTTTAAGAACTTCTGAAACTAGCACAACCTCCAACTGGATAACTGGGCTATGGAGATAGAGCAAGAATACATGTAAAGAAGTAACAGAGGAGTTCCATGCAGTAGCTATAGAGCTTTTAAACCCATTGTATATCTTCATACATAAAAATGCATCTTCACATCACTACCTTTAAACAGATTCTGTTCATTCTTTCATGGCAGTTCATATATGAGGAAAATACTAACATGTGAACTAGAATGATTCAGAAAGCAGCTGTGCTGCTGCAAGGTACAGCTGAACAGGTTAATTCTCAACTGTGACATATGCGCAGGCTGCTATAAGGCAGTTAGTCAACTTGTGCCAACTGCTGAGAAACAACCAGTATACATGTTTGTATCCTATGCTAAAATGCAGTAGGTATGAGGTATTTCACACCTCAGCTGAAAAGGGAGTAAGTTACCATACAGATAGTCTGTTACGGAGTCAGGGTAAGTGTGGTCAATCAACACAGGCAGCTGGTATATGGTATCTTGTTATCCATATTAACCTGCTTAAGTATCAGAATCGTCTAAATCTACAAGAAGGTTCTTTCCTCCCACACTCCAACAATTTTGGCTGCCCTCCACTGGACACAAGCAAATATAGCCGCCTTGTGCTGGGCAGCCACAGGCCGGGCACAGTACTGTACATGTGGTCTCACAAACACTGAATAGAGGGGAATAATCATCTACCTCACCCTGCTGGCTACATTATTGGTAATACAACCCAGTATGTAACTGGCCTTCTTTGCTTCCAGGGCAAACTGTTGACTGACGTTCAATTTGTCATCAACCAGGGCCCCCCGGCCTCTTTCTGCAAAGCTACTTCCTACCCAGCCAGCCCCTAGCCTGCACTTACTGCATAGGTTAATTCCATCCCAGGCATCTATCTGCCTTTCATTCTTCCCTTCTTGATTTCTTTCTTGCTTTGGGTTCTTTCTTATTTCCTGTTCCACATCCAGACTGTGAGCCACAGGTAAATATGGCAGGGACCCAGAATTTCCAAGAGAGACAGTGAGGTGTGACCCTCTCCTCCTTTCTCAGCTTTGTAGTCAAGGAACATCTTATTCGCAACATGACTATTTATACAAAAAATGCATACAGCGCAACATAAAACTTTTCAAATTTTTCAGCTATCAGCACGCTGCCCTGTAGACTGCTTTTACCAATCTTACTTTTCTCTTTCAGAAACCCTCGGGTTTTACTGCAAAATCTTGAAATGGTGTTCAGAGAAAAAGAAAAAAGAAAAACCCTCTGTCCATATACCATCAGTCTTCTTGGCATTGTGTCTTAGCCATCCTTATTTCTTTATTTTCCCCTTATCTCCTAGACGATGACCACTCATTTCGCCTATTGTCAGGAAGTGGAAATAAATTTGGTCCCTTACCTCAGAAGGAACATCTAGAGACCTACAGGTGCTGAAATTTGATTTTTGAACAAAAACAAGGAGCAAATAGCTACATTACCTTGATTTCATACTTAATGGGGGGTGGGAGGTGTCCTATTTCTGAACATGTGCTATTTACAGAACAGTCTCATGTCAGTGCTATAACACAGAAGGAGTGAGTCATCTGTATCGTGTACATGAAAAACTAAAATGATTGCTTCAGTACTTACACACCCCTTGACCAGCTCTCCTACTCCAGCAACACACCAAGAGCAGCACTGCTACGCATTGCTTGGGTAAGGAGCGAACATGAAGTTTCACCTCGCCAGGCATGCCATATGTAGAGCATTAACTTAAACTGGGGCAAAGAAGATTTACATAATAGCTTTATGCACTAATCACATAGTCTTCGGAACTCTACAGTTGGCAAATAAAAAAAAATGGTGCCCTATTTATCAGGATAATTACTCAGGGGATGACACAACACAGGAGAAAACCTATATAAAATCAGTATAACACAACTTTTTTTCCCATTCCCAAAGTATCTTTCACAGTCTATAAAGTGTCATTATGGAAAATTCTTACGTCTTTCACACTGTCATCCACATACCCTGTAGCAGACACCCCAGGAACATGTGGACTAATTTGAAGCAGTTCAAAGAAGGTAACTGGGAAGAATGGATGTACTCTCTACAGGCTTACATTCGCTTATTTAAGATTACTTGTTTGGGGAGGAGAAGTACTGTCAGCGAGGAATACAGCAGTGCTAATATAACCCAAATTTAGTGAACCAGGTCGAAAACATTGCAAAATCCCCAGTAAATACTCATCAAAATTATTCTAAGAACAATGCTGTAATCACCACGACTTACAGATTTTATTTATTTATTTATCTTTACATTGATTTGTGGGCTATGCAAAATAAGGAAACTGCAGCATTGGCTAAAGAAAAAAGCCTGCAGTATGCTAATCGCACCCAGCTTTGCCAAGCCACCTCTGTCCTGATCTGCAATAACTCTTCATTTCATTGACAGGTATCCCTTGACTGAGGGGTCCTCAGTTATGCCAGGCAGCACAGCAGATTGGGGTTGAGAAAACAGGCTAAGAACACCTAACTTATTCACTTGGATCCTCTCTTGGAGTTGAATACTGCTGTATTGATCCCTTTCCAAAGACAGTTATAGCATTAAAGGCAAAAGCTAAAATTTAACAGGTTCCTATTACTATTTACAAAGCACAATCAACTTACATGACACTTGGCAAGCCACTGAAAGAGATGAACTCTGCCCAAGCCAACTTAAAATACGTAATAAAATGAGAGAACATGAGCTAGGTATTCAGTACCATACAGGCAGTGAAATTGATAGATTTTAGTTTAATACATGTAACATTATTCTTTCTTTTTATGCACCCAGTGACAGGGGGTCACAGCAGAAAGGTGTTTCAAGGAGGAATTCAGTCAAGAAAAACAGGCTGCTGTTTGCAAATATGGAGTAAGAACACTTTTCTGACACATTAGGAGAGAAATTCTAAGCATAAGGGGCAGCATGAAAATGAGGATAATAAGCAAGAAGAACGCACAATAAGGCTGCAATGCAGGGAGGGAGAGAGAAGGGAGACTAAAAGGTACAGGCAAAGACTTGCCAACATCCTGGCAAACTGCTGTCAAATGACTTGATTACTGTTGGGTAGCTCTGAGCATGGAGGATAATTAGCTCAATAATCAAGGTACTTCAGCACACAAACAGTTGTTCTTTTTACCTCAGTGGGACTATTCATAGACTTAGAGCTAATCGTAAAATAAATTACATATGAGAGAGATGGAAACCAATCAGAAGACATCACAAGTGATCCTTCAATTGAGACAACACATCCCCCCGCTGGTACCTAGCCAAAGACAAAGCAGAAGGCCGTTCACTAGTCTTGCAGAAACTGTCTCCAGTCTAAAGCCAGACGATCATTCTTTATTCAGGTAAAGACCTTCAGACCTTTATCTACATCACTCTTTCTTTCAGATTAGATCAGTGCAAGCCACACTTTACAGAATCATAACTTAAATCTGCATGATTCAATTTCTGTAGCCATACATCCAGATCACAACTGAGACCCCTACACCCCAGCTGCGAGCTGTGCCAGTGGGAAAGCGATGACTGCAACACCCAAGATGTGGATAGTGAGTGGCATCCCACTGTTTTAATTCCCATCACTTCTGACACAGTGCTACTGTGTGGCAGGACTCGCTCCAAGTAACTGCCCACATACAGAGTCATTTGGCTTTCAAGCCCAGAAGAGTCACTGTCAGACTTCTCCGAGGAAAAGGTGGGGGGATGAATGGAAACATGATACTGACCAAACATGGCCTACGAGCTGCCATTTGGATCAAGCTGCTGTAACTCACATAAAACAGACTCATAGATGAGAAGGAAATGTTACCACTGAGAATATTCACCATGTTTCTCCTGCCTACCTGCTGATGTTGGAAAACAAAGGTCTAGAGAACCAAACCCCTGCTTACTCTAAAAAGCACAGCCACGCAAGACAGGTTGCATATGCAGGGTGTTCCCTAAGCAGGTTTTCTTTCTCATGCTTTGGAACTTTCTTTCCTGTTTTCCCAGATCTCACTGTCCAAGGTATGCTGGAAAGCACACCTCTGTTCTGAAATTCTGGTGCGCAACCCACAGAGCAAACACTTTTTGAGATAGTTTGTGCAACAATCATGTTCTTAAATCATAGAATCACAGAATGGTTTGGGTTGGAAAGGACCTTAAAGACCATCCAGTTCCAACCCCCCTGCCATGGGCAGGGACACCCTCCACGAGACCAGGTTGCTCAAAGCCTCATCCAGCCTGGCCTTGAACACTTCCAGGGATGGGGCATCCATAGCTTCTCTGGGCAACCTGTTCCAGTGCCTCACTACCCTCTCCGGGAAGAACTTCTTCCTGATGTCCACTCTAAACCTCCCCACTTTCAATTTAAACCCGTTACCCCTTGTCTGGTCACTACAGGCCCTTGTAAAAAGTCCCCCCTCAGCTTCCTTGTAGCCCCTTCAGGTACTGGAAGGTGCTGTAAGGTCTCCCCAGAGCCTTCTCTTCTCCAGGCTGAACAAGCCCAATTAGGCTCTTAAATCCAATACCTTGAGAATCTTGAATTGGAGACGACTGACTGGATTTGGGTGGCCCGTACTTAGCTTCATGGAATAGATGATATTTAATCCCAAATAGATACTTTTAAAATATTCTGTATTTAGTTTTTGCTTAGAAATTCATGACATTTCTCATGCAAACTATCCAGGTGACAAAGCGTTACTTACTAGTAGACAGAGAAGTGAAGTCCTATGAGGTATGGAAAAAAGAAACTAAAGCTCAGTGAAAGCCGACAGAACACATAAAAATTTTTTCCCCTTTTTTCCATTATTTTATTATAGCCCTTCTTTTAACTCTCAGTTATAAAGACAGACCTCAACAAGCACTCACTTCATGCCAATGTCTGTCCTCTCTGTCACTCACACAGAAAAGATGAAAATATATTGCACTTTCTACTCTGTTTTTTTACTGTGGAAAAAAGTGTGATTTTATTAAGACTCACATAGCATCACAGAATCATAGAACAGCCAAGGTCGGAAAGAACCTCAAAAGATCATCTGATCCAAAGTTTCCTGGGAAAGGGAGCTTGATGAGATTATCCAGCACTCTTGTGCAGTCACAACATGTAGCTAGAACAATCACATAACTGAAACATTTAAGAACTGTCATCCAATAAGAAGCAAGGAAGAACAGAACATGTTTTCCTGAAAATATATGAGTAAATGAAAACAGGGAGCAACATTTAAAATGTTCTCCTCCCTCATTATCTTATGCATTACTGATAATGCTATAATGGATTCAGCAGTATTTAGAAACCAACTTATTAAAGACTTTATAAACTAGTACAGCATAAACTTACATATCAGAACATATTACTAGATAAATAGAAAGTAACCAGAAATCCCTGTGACTAGCTTTTTAGTTAAAAATCAATCCCCATTATAAAAGAATTTGGATAAAGTGCTAAATGTGGATAAAGTGTGCTATATTGACTAACCTCATTAAAAACACAAACAGTAAATCTAATAGACAGCAACAGTAGTAATTGCCTGGATGGTTTCAAACAAATTAAGAACATACCAGAAAATCCCCCTGCAACGAAAGTAGAGCTTCTGGATCCAGAATCTGTCAAGGAAATTCAATCCATAAGATAAAGTCACATTGCCTTCTCTTGTTAAATGCAGTGTGACAGAATTGGTGATAAATAAGTAAGCTCTGTTTTGCAAATTATTGAATGCAAAGCAGAGTACTGTAGGCATGTCCTGCAGTGGTTTACATCCCACTTCACTGACTATGTTGATTACCGTTTTATGAGGACAGACAAGTCCTTTCCTTGTCCACAATTTTTTTCCCAGAATAATTCTGCTCCTCAGACCAAGATACAGCTGAGCTCCTAGTCATTTTTCTGCACAGATCTCTTTTAGTAGTTCTGTACTATTTAGCGTTGCAGCTATTCAAGCAGCACGTCTTTCTAGAGATTGCTATTTCTCCCAAGGTTAAAATAAAAACCATACCTGCATTAAGAAAACTGACAAATTCCCCCAGAAATCCTGGATAGACTATATGTGCTAAGCAAATGTTGCTGTATTATAACAAAATACCAAGTTAAGGAAGGAAGACCTTACACAGCTCAGCCCGTTATTTCCCTACCTTGCTATCCAGAATCCTGTAGTTTCCCCAAATCAGTTTCTATCTTAAAATACAATTTTAAAAATGAAAAATCATCCAGGCACAAGATAAAATTTAGTTTTTGCTCATTTGTACAACTTTTCCAGAAAGCCTTAGGTGAATAAATGTTAATTTCTTTATTGATCTCTCTTACTGTCAACATTGTGGTTTTCTTGTGTTTGTAAACAATGAACATGCTTTTCTCCACCATCAAAAAAAAATACAAACAATGAAGAGTTACCATGGAAGAATCAGACAGCCATCTGACTAAACAAAGGTCCTCCTGAGCACATGCAACATTCTCATGCTGTTAACACAGAAAGAAATAATGGGCATTCCAGAGGAGAAGCTCCCAGAAGATGGAAATGCTGCTGTTTAAGCCCTTCAAAAGCAAGGATACTAGGACCGTGCACTGAAACTGCCCTGCTACATTTGCTCGTGGGCCTAATTAGTCAGCCAGAAACTTCACCTTTGGAATGACAGACCAGAAGAGACCGTGGTCACTGCGTAAAATAGGAATGAACAGGTCATGTCAGTGAAGTAAAGAAATAACCTACCTGCTCTGCCAGGCAATTCTTTTTCTGCAAGATAACAGATAACGTGTAAGAAATAGATGTGCAAGGACTGACACCTGATGATGCACCTATTTTCTAGCACAACTACAAAAGTTCCTTTGGGCTGGGATACAGGAATGGTTTTAGGCAATGAACCACTCCCAGCTGCATTTCCACAGCTCTTTTACAGTAGCTGAAGTTCAGACTAGGTTCCTTCCTTGGGTCACAAATTTTAAAGGTTTAAAATATGGAAAATGAAACACATTCCTGATAAATGGTAATTAGTGCATGGCTTCCCCATGAGATGGTCTAATTTGTCACACCTCCAGCTGCCCCAAATTTTTTCAGCAATTCCAATTATAGCAGACCTCTCTAACAGACAAATACTGATACAGTGCCACTCAGTATTCAGTTTCCCTGCATTCGAAAGTGAAGAGTTCCTGCCAAAAAAATCTTTGGAAGCTTCTGTTAGGTAAAAGCCAGCAGCTCTGAGCACAGCCTGCAAGGTCCAGCAGGCCTAATAGTTTTGTCAGTGGTGTTAGTTACAGGCATGCTAAGAATCACTGATTTCACTACTGTCCATTAAGGCACCTGTCTTTTCTAGGTGTATTGGCCAGGAAGAACAGAACACTAGGGCTACAATCTAGGACTAGGCTGAAAATTTTTAAACAAAGGAACAAGTATTCATGAGTAATGTTGAGGAAACCAAACTGATCTCTTTAAAATTCCTTATGTTCTTGCTGAGATTTTCATACGTTCACTTGGGCTCATTACTCCTACCCTACAGGACATTTTCCACCTCCTGTCCTGCAGAATGAGGTACATTGTTAACTCATTTGCTAACTTGGATTTGCCTCTGGGATTGCTGATAATTCGTCTGACTTGATACACAGGATGTCTGACAACTAGACTATTGTGTGGCCTGGCCTCTTTCCATAGAAATTCTTAATGCTGTCTGCAAGGGGACTCGGTTCTCTAAGCTGGGAATTAACTCATGTAATACTAGATGGAATTTATTTACTTCAGTTGCTGCATCTGTAAAATACAATTTTTTCCTTTCTTGCCCTTTTCTATCATCTCTTTTTAGGACAATCAGGTTTAAAAACAGAAAGGATATTCAGTAAGTCTAGAGCATGGGCCTGAAGCAGGATGGTGGTAATAGCAGATGACTGTCAGGTAAACAGGGGAAGATGCCTAAGACAAATCATTGAAATCACGGCATTACTGGAAACTTCAAAGTATTTGTTTTCTTTAGCATAAGAAACTCAAGTATTTGGCTTAATGTACAATCTCAGTTTTTAAAACTATCTATACAGTACAGCCCTGAACATATCATGAACATGTAACCCATGTGTTCCGTAAGTGCTCTGAACTACAAGAAAAGTAAAATGCAGCCTACTTTAAAACGATAAATGAGAAAATGATAAAAAACCACAGATGATATTGTAAGATATGACTCATTATTCTTATTTTTTAATTAAGTAACTGGTGTTAGTAGTGAGAGTTCTGTAAATAGCATACTTAGGCAAGTATCTGAGCTTCAGAAAAAAGTTCACTTGAGATTAAAGATAAAAAACACTTGAAAAGGTCACACTGAATAGAAGGCATGTTTGATGCTTCTGCATACTTGTAGAAGATATAAAAAAATAAAAAAGGAGCACTTTTGTGTAGTGTCACCCAAGATGCCAGAGACACTCTCAGCTCACTCCTCAGTTGAAGCAATCTGATTATTCAGCTCCTGTTGTACACACCTATTCAACATACCAGAGCTGATGCTCTTGATACCCATGTTGATGGTCTTTTACTTTGCATATACAGTTCAGCTTCTACACAAGAAATAAATCCTAGGCAACCTACCTCAGAAAAGAGCAACACAAACCAGGGGGAAATCCAAAGGTATAGGTCCTCTACTCTTCTTGGTACAGCAAAGAGAGGCAATCTGCTCTACAGTGGTTATTACTGCAATATTGGCTGCAACTACAACCAGTTTAAGCCAATCTAAAACAGAACCATCACCAAGAACTGCAGTACTACCTTCCTTCTGGTTCCCAGTTTCCTGTTTCTGCAAAACTTCTGTGAATGGAAGCAAGGTTGACTTTCAGGGGTTTGGCATAATACGCTTCAAAAAGAAGTGATGTAACAGAGATGGATGGCTCAATCTGATTGACAAAAGTTGCATCCAAAGTTGCTGCCCTCAACTGCCAAACTGCTGTCTCAGTTACCAACTGAGGAAGCTGAGCCTCAGTCAACTGAGTTTGAAGGGAGTTAGGTCAAAACTCCTTGCCATACTTACCCATGATCTACTAGTCCAGATTTTCAGAAAAACTGTCCATAAATCAGCTTTAGAGGCTGAAACACAAGTGCTTATTTCTCTAACCAATTTTATTCTTTTGCTTTCCAAAGTTATTTTTCTCTCTAGTACCTCTAATAAAAATTAGAGGTACTAATAAAAATTAAAAGCTCAATTTTATATACTTTCTCATTCATGCTTTACCAAAAGGATTATATCAAACACTGAACAATAAATGTCTACCTGTTTCTAGGAGTAATATCACTCTAGAATACACATTTGTTAAATATGCCAGCAGAAAGAGCATAACTTCTGTGTGGCTGCTACAAGCTTTATTTTCCGTGATTCAGTAATAATATTTTTCAACAACTGAGCTGTAGTAAAGAAAAAAAACACATACACAGACAAGTACACAAACATGCACCTGCATATACTATATGGAATCCAAAGAATATTCCGCTGCAGTCAATAGCAGTAGGTACTGAGACGATTTAACAGTCTTAAAAAATTTTAAAAACTAAAAAGTATTTCTTACTCTGCTTGTGTTTACAAAATAGGTTCCATGACATTCTATGCCATACATTTCATTCCATTAGAATGACGCTCATTTGAATTTAGCCATTTTTTAAGATACAAATAGTTGCTTTATTGACATTTATGCAATTTAATCTCTCTAATATTTTATAGTGATCAGCATTTACACCTATGATTTGGGAAGCCTTTATTGTTCAGAACAAGCAGATTCACAAAACACAGAATCCCATTCCAGCATCATGTTTTATTTCCTTCCTTAAAATGACCAAACTCATGACTCATGTTACTGGAGAAATTTCCTTAAAACAATTTTAATATGACAGCCTTCAATTCACCATGTTCTTAACCAATTCTATCCTTGCAATTTACTGATGGATAATATTGCATAAAGAACAGTTGATGAGAAGTTCACATAGCCTAGCAAAATCTAATAGTTACCTAATAGGTGAATATAGTAAAAATGCATGAGAGCTGCACCAAGGGCTAATAGAATAAAGACCATGAGAAGTCTTCAGATCACGTATTTGCCTCAAAAAAAAAATTTATAGATGTCAAAAGGAGGGAGAGTGATTTTTTAACTTAAAAGTGGCTTCGGTTCGCCCTCCTTTGTCCTTCTTCCTTCCCATTTTCGTTTGCTACCAGGTCTAGTCACTTTTCCACCCTATTCTTTCCCCCTCCTAATGACACCTAGCTTTTTCTTTATATTATCTCCCCCAGACATTTCAAGATTACATCCATAAGTCTGCTAGAAGTACTTAATAAGCTACAGTGTCTTCTCATTCTGAGAAGGGTCAAAACTTAACTTATTCCTGGGTTTTAAACATCCAGAATCGAGACAAGTCTTTATTCCCTTCCTCCCTCCACAGCTTCAACCTCTCTTGCCCTCAAGCATGGGCCCTGAATCAGAAGCCTCCTTCCTGGTGTCATAAGGGAGAGCTTCAGCTGAAACAAGGAAGTAACTAACACTTCAGAGATCACATTGTTTTTTGACATCTCCAGTCTTGTAAATGCTCAGAAGCATTTATATTATTATTAAGTCTCCTATGTGGTAGTGGCGATTTCAACCCTCACCCTCAGTTTCTGCAAATCATACGAACGCTGCACACAACCACTGAAAGACCTATGCTTTCATTGAAAAGTGACTTCTACCCCCTAATACAGCAACAAAAGCTTAAAAATTTGAATCTTAAAAGATGAAGAAAAGAAGGCAAATAATAAAAGACCCATTATTTCCATGACTGTGAAACTCACCCTTGCTTTTTGGAAGAAAGCAGGGGCACAATACTGATCTGCAATTCTGGAATTGACAGTAACACTGTAAAAAGAAAAATGCAACCCTTCCGCTTATCAATACTACTGCTGCCATAGAGTAGGAATTACATCTACAGATATAGGTGATGGGGATAATTATTTTGTAGAAAACTGGATTCTTGCTGAACTCAAGGCAGAGAGAAACAGGTATGACCCCATCCCTACAATGCGGAATTGGCCACAGATATGTTATAGTAGGACAGAAGCTTTGGTTCCAACTGATGACTTTAGGAAACTGAAATAATTTCTAGTTATACATAAACCAGGAAGAATACAAACTGAGCATTGAGATCCCACGCTGGAGTTCCGTATTTTACATTGACCAACTTCTAAGCTCAGCGAACTACTTCTAGAACTCATTAGGGAAAATGTATAAAACCATTAATAGCACTTTCACAACCATTTTTTGTATTTGTTGGCAGTTTGTATCATTTATTATTAACATTTCTTACTGTAGTTTTACACATTCTTAAATGAGGTCATTGTTTAACAGTTGTCCTGGACTTTCTAGAAACAACCCAAGTACCAGATTTCCCACATTTCCTATATTACAATAGGTCTTCCATCAGTTCTCAGTAGACTAAATGGTTGGTATCTTAAAGAAATACCCACAAGACCTTGAAATCAAAGGCTAGGTAGCTATGACTTTGCTCCTGACAACACATTTACAAATGCTTAACTTCATCACCAAGAGTAGTCCATTCTCTACAAGATTACTTGCTTTACTGTAAGTGAATGCATAGTTTATATGTTTGACAGCTACAACTTAAGTGAAGAGGAACTGCATTCTGAATATTTTGTTATCTCAGTTTTGCAGCTCTTGCAATTACTACAAGTTGCTTGATACTTGTTTTTCTTCTTCCAAATCACAAGAGCTTTAAAATCTTGAAGAATTGAACCATAACAGCTCAAAACCCTAGACGTAAATAAGAAGAATCTATTTAAATATTCTATGTTTTTTTTTAGCAACCTTCTGATTTTAAAACTGACACAGAGTGTGCTGCAAGGACTGATCTCGTTTCTCAGTTTGCACATGGACTCTACTAGCAGCTGGGGAACTTTCATGAAGCGTAGTATGTACTATTTTCCCTCCAGCACCCATTAAACCCTTAAATAAACACAATGTTACAAAACTATAAATAAAATTTCCTAGCACAATGGGAAGTCATGTTTCCTTTTTCAATTAAAAAAGAAAAACAAGACACACTTCTGGAACAGAAGCAAAAGCAAGTGTGGTTTACAGCAGTGTTTGTTCAAACCTTACCTCTTCCAATCAAAAAATTAAAACATACATTACCCTATGTTACACTATCTTACATTTCTGTAATCACTGATATAGACAAAATGCTGCACTTGACTTTCTATTTCCTCTTAAATCCAATACTGTCCCTACTTCATTACACTCCTACGGTTCATTGGGCATGTGGAAACAACAGCTGCTCTTGAGACCATATGAAATTCAAACAGCTCTTTTAGACTTTGAGAGGTGGAATCCTCCACAGAAGAAATAAAAATACTGAGATCTCATTGTAAATTACCACACTTGACAAATGAAGTATTCAACACAAAATATGAAACATCATGCACAGGTAGCCAAGACTTCTTTTGTCCAGTGTTCTGTGACCGGCCAAGTCTAGAAACATTCAGCAAAAGAGTATGGAACACACTAGAGACAAACTTTTCCAAGGTCTTGTAACTGGAAAGAGAACCCAGATTAAGTTTAATCAGACCTATTCAAAATTTAGCTTTATTTGGGGTTTCAATTGTTTACTAAGGCTGCATTTGCTGACACTCCAACAAATATTTAAATATTGACAGGAGACTGCTCAAAACAGATTTGTGAAGACAGCTGATGAGATATGAGCCATGAATGACAATTTCAGAACCTAGTTTTCACCCATTCTGCCTTCACAATCCCAAGAGGAGTGGCACCATTTCAAGTTCTCAGGGCTCAGAGGAAGAAATAGAAATACACATCATATTTTAGGTGGGAAAACAAGAATGGACAATGAAAACTGATTTCTTCTGCAGGTGCTTCTTTTCCACAACAGTTTTAGCTTTTAGACAAGCTCCCCTGGAACCCAAATACAGGATACAACCAAAAGCCATAAGCCTTCCCATCGCTGTAGATCCTTTCAGTGTTCCAGAAACAGTTTTAACCTCCGGACAATTTTTCTGCCTTCCTTTCTCCCCACAGTCTCCCAGGCATACAGTCCTGCTGAATTTGAAATAGATTTAGAATCTCCCATGTGAATTCCCCTATGATAGGAAGAAAATAAAAAGACATTCTGTGAATCTTTAATCAACTATTGCTATGGCAACAAATATAATTCAGAACTTTTAAAGTATTTTCTAATGGGAAGTATTTATATGGACAAGTTCGTACATGGCTTTAAAACACTCTGAAATGTGTAATCAGGAGGGATTACTGATGAAAAAATTCATATATAACATTAAAAGGTTTAAACTGCTACTGTTTGATCTAGTACTTAGATAGGACAATGGTAATTACAGAAACGCTTGCTTGACCAGGTGAATGAACAAGCACAGCTTTGGGCACTGAAGTATAGAAATTTCTACAGTGTTCAAGCAATGAATTTAAATAAAAGAACTGTAAAATGGCACTTCCTGCTCTGGTTTGATCTTCCACAGTGTTTATAATTATAGTTTAGTGCAACTTTCATGGCACAGAAACTCCTTGTTAACTTGCTTAACTGACAGATTAAGATTAAAAACAGTAATGCTTTCTGAGGAAAAGCAATGGGCTGTGACCTAGGAGACATAAGTTCCATCTATAACTCTGGGTCAAGACATAACACAGTTCGGTAAAATCACAGTTGTTTCCGTTTCCTATCTTTATAATGAGTTAACACTAGCTTTACCCTAATTCTTGGTCCAACTTTACTCTTTTATTAGGTCAGGACCTTTTCCAGGCAAGAATTGTTTTTATGACATGGATGCAGAGGGACAGTGCACAGATTTCGGTTGGGATTTCTGACCGTTATGATCAGCAGGTTTCAAACTGTGTACCACAGTTAGAAGTCTGGTAGTAAATTAAAGTCTTGACTGTGGTTCTAATGATCCAAAGCATCTGTGGCTGCAGTAACACACTATCTAAAACATAATTTGGAAGTGGAATTGAGAGGAAAAGGTGACAACATATATAATCACAATTGGCTTTGATCAATAAGCGTCATCTGTGTTACAGAGAGCACAGTGACCACCTGTCTGCAAAATGCTCATAATAGGGGGAGCTGAGAAGCAATCAGTGCTATTACCTTTTTTCCCCTCTAATCCCCCTCCTTCCCTTTCTATTTTCAGAAGAGCTGACTCTAAAAATAAGGTGATCGGCACATGGCACAGCACTGCTTAAATGCTATTTTGTTTAGAGAGCCTCTCTCAACAAAAAGGTTCATAGAAATTCCTTATTACGGTTTCCACAAGCCAACTTCATAGAGTTGAGATCACCTGGTTTGATACTGTATGTTGTATATATTACTATATGTCACTGTTTCTGATTCAACTATATAATGATTTTTAGAAAACACAAAAGTTAATCTATTCTATTATTCTTTCAACACTAATTCTAACCTTCCAAAGGACATTTCAGTGACTTCAATAAAGCCAGGTATCAACATCTGCATGTGATGAAATGAACTCCATACCCCTTCTCCAAACTGGCAAGGCAATTCCAATACTACTACACATATCATCAAGATGAAGGGAATGCAGTCCTTTGAAGAATGCAAAGTATAGACTCTGAGTTCAGTTACCTGCATATGGAGGGTAGACCTTCATCAGTGCATCCAACTGCCTTACTGCAGCACCCTCTACTAATCCAGTCTAGAATCCACACTGAGAAATAGCCCCAAGAACAGTATCTGCTACTGCAAGCCCCTGCCCAATCAGCATGTATTTTCTTGAACTACCACATTAATTACATATCCATCACTAATCTAACCAAGATGAAAACAAAACATGCAATTGCAGCAAGACTGTAAACTCATTCTGCCCCAGATCTGTAGCACTGGGCACCTGTCAGTTGCACCTATCTGACAACACTGCTCGTTATGGTGCTCATTGATAAAGTCTTCCCTTTCACAACTAATACAGAAAGAATTGGTTAAAACAGCACCACTTTCAAATGGCACAAATAGTGGCTGTAAAAGAGTTGCAGTGGGCAAAGTTTCCTAATACCAAAAATCAGCTTTTTAAATAAAAGAATTCTTTTCTGTTATAACAGATGCTAAGAAATTGATTTAAAAAAAAAAACAAACACTTTTACATAGGACACATGCAAATACATTTTTTTTTTTTTTACTTCCTCTGCAGCTGCAGCTAAGAAACTATTCCCAGATCATTGCTGAGATAGTTGGTGATTATCACGTGCAAATAAAAGAAAAATATACACACACTGTATGCCACATTAAGTTCTATTCCTGATAAAAGCTTTGGTGGACAGAAACACAGTCAGATGAGGAAAAGACACAATCTGAAATGAAAAGAGTGGGAAAAGTTATCTTACACTACTGAAAAAAGTACTATAAATGGAGCCCAGTAAGAACAATGCTAGTTACATATCATTGCCACTGGTCATGATTCTCTTGTCAATTCTACATGATCAACACTCATCGCTGTAGAGTTCTGGCTTTCAGCATCTCGTCTCTTTTATTTAAGAAAACTTAGCATAAATGGGTCCAGATTTTATAATTTTATGCAAGTCTGAATCTAAATTTCTATTTTTAACTCATGTTATGAACAGAAAGAATATTCTGGGGTTTTTTTTATTTAAAAAAAAAAAACCCAACCACTAGTTTAAGAACACATAACTGCAAAGAAGCCTTGATGAAACAGTGTAAACAGAAAGAGACATAAAAAATAACAATGAAAGTCCCAAACTTCTTCACCCTTCTCAACAGCATAAACCTTCAAGGATTAATCTGCCAAACATCAGTGCATGAGATGCAAATACTGAATAGTGGAGGTGTTTTCAAATTTGACCTTTTTAGAAGATACTTATCAATAAAACAAACAGTGTCGTCAAAACCTCTCCTCCTTCCCGCTCAGAGACAGATACTGTCCTTGATACCACCACGAAAATCTAGTTTAGAATTGCTGCAGGGGAAAAAGCCCATACTGAAAAAAGGCGTAACTTACTGAAAACCACAAATGCAGCATTTGCAAAAAGGAGGCTGTGCTATTCTTCCTCCCCTACTTCCATATGGAAGGCCTTCACTCCCAGAGCAACCAGGTATTGTGTGGGCTGCAAATCATACTTCTGTAAATACATCAAACATGATTTTGTTTCCTTTTGTGCTTCAAAGGGTCCCTCATGCTCATGTTGTTTATTTTAAAGCATGTGCCTGCACTTATATAAAGCACATTAAGAAGATAGTTACCCAATAGCACATTTACTTCGGAGTGATTTTTACTTTGCATCTTCCATCTAGCTTTTCATCACCCATTTTTATCCTGGGAAGTTGATGAGGAAAGGTCAGTGAGCATGGGAGCAAATTTGGTATTCTCAGCTGAGCAACACATTAAAGACAAAATTGCCAGCTGCAAGAAGATAAAGGGTAACTCATTTTCACTTGGTTAACTTCTGCAGAGAAGAGCTGGTACAGAGTGCAAAAGAAACACTAACTTTCCTCAGTACCTGTCAGACAGGCATCCAAGAATTGGTGCTAGCAGTAAACAGATGAAAGTCAGCAAGACTGGTTTGTCTACCTGGGGACATTCAGGAAAATTAATCCTTGTTAATTACACACATGGAATTCAGGTAGATTACCTAGACTACATTTAGAGGCTGTGTGAACACCTTTGCTCGGAATCAAGGGAGCTTTACATGGTTTGATGGAATTCAACTGGGAAGAGAAAATACCCACAATAAAGATTTAATAAAATCCTTTAAAATTAACATGTTTAGTAGCACAGCTCAGTTTTACAGTGTCGCCATGTATGTAATCCTTGACCTCACATATGAAATTCTTATAGGAGCCTCAGCTCAAGGGGATACTTTTTTATTAAATCCATGTCCTACAGTTCTAATGTATAGCCCCTGGAATAAAACCCAGTAAGTAATCAAGTGTTCTCACTCATTGCTTGGAAATTAAAACAAATTGCGGTCCGCTATACAAAGCCTCCCAGATGAGTATCTAATTGTGAGGGAGAGAGAGAATTTGATGCTCATAAGCTAATTGCCTAAGCTTTATTGCTCACTGCTTTAGGACATGGAATGAGAACTCATGGAATGGGAGTAAAATTCACATCCAGTCACCATGTTTGGCTAAAGAACACCAGCAAGATTTGCACCTCCAGAAGGGGAAAAAAAAAAAACCCCAACAAAAAACCTTCCCCAAAAATGTCTCCACGTGGGTTGCAACAGTCCTTAACTGTCCTGCAAACAGAGGCAACATGCTTGTAGCGAAGTGACTGATGTGCTTTGGGTACACGCACATTCAGGTTTTAGTGGCCAAGTACACAAGAACCAGGACTCCAGGAGGAGTCAGTACCATCGCTACTGAAACCCAGACTACCTCTCTGCTAGCTCCTACACTAGCTAGGTTACATCTAGATTCTGTTTATTCGCAGAAGCTGCAGTCACACCTCCTAACTGTAGCTTATCTCTGCCATGGCTTTGCGTAACTACACTCATGCAATTACTTGTATGTGTTTCAGATCCCTCTCTGCCCAGCAATTTCCATACGCAGCCAGAAGAGCCAAATAGGGTTCTCCCATGTTGGCTTGTATGTGAAAGCCAGGAAAACACATACATTCCTATGTTTTATCAATCTGTATGCGTATGTATGCCTGCAAGCTCAGGCACATAATTAAAGGCATGGCACCCCAACGCTCCTTCAGTTGTGTCTTTTTTTCTCCCAGAGAGATTTCAAGACTCACAATACAGAGTATAGATGACAAATGAACCCTGCCTTTCTCTCAAATATATCTAGGGCTTCAAGACTCATACATGATGCCAATTATTGGAGAGGAGGGCAGAGAAGCAGGTTTAATCCAATTTGCCTTACAACAACTTTGATTTTTCTTCCTCTATGTTAATACAAAGGACAAGGAAATTCTTTCAACTACACTTTTTGTTCAACTACCAGAATGACAGTTACCTATTTGATTGTTAATTATCCTCTTTCATTATTTTAAAGAACTTTATTTTAGTGATTTATCCTGTTTTTAATTGGATTCAGTAATTTAAAAAAAAAAAAAAATCTCATCCATGAAATGCTGCACTTTTAAGCTTGAGCAGGGGGAATCTTCAGAGGCATAGACATAAATCAGGAATTCAATTCCTACTGAAAGTCACTAATAATTAGTGTCCTGATTGGGGCCTGTATCTTTATGTAATTTTAGTGAAGATTTTTAAGCAAAAACCTAAAACAACGTTAGTCTGAGCACTAATCTAGTTCAGACAGCATTAGTCTAAGCACTGTGGGACATATTTGGATCGCTGACTGCACTTGGTGACTTAGTTGTCATTACTGCTATAGCATCTCTCTTGAAAAGGGGAGCAAGGGTTCAGGCACTCTCTCTCCAGCTCTGTCAGGTCATGGCTTAAGCAATCAGTGAGAGAAGCAAACGCATCTCCTCAGTTTAAACACAGATATTTTACTGGGGCAGGCCTTCCATGCATGGCAAAGAACCGCAGGCATTTGGAACTGATGGAGAAAATCTTTCTTGCACATTGAATTTGGCTTAAGGTACACATATACCAACACTTATCCAAAAGAATCCTTCCCACCTAAACCTGGTTTTGGAGCTTAAGGATATTGTTGTAACTTTTGAGCATTACATAGAACACCAGCTGAAAACTCCCCCAAAATCTTAACAGCCCTAGTAACAGTCTCCTATCAATATACCTTACTAAAAATGTCAAGGAAAAAGGTCATGGGGCAACTTGGATTCACTGACAAAGAATTAACAGTAATATTCATTTGGAATACACCACTATCAAAAGAAAATTCTAGAGCAAACTTCCATGTCAATACTGCCCTTACAAACAGGACAGTAAACTGAACTGTCTGTCATTTAAACCAAAATACAATTTACTAAAACAGTAAGTTTTAGTAAATAAGGGAATCTAGTTGCTGACTACTCTGCCTGGTATTATGATTAAATAATAAAATTCAGCAAGACGTCAAAGCTGTCACAGGTCAGAACAACAAATGTCTTTTTTTGACACCTATGGCGTAGTAAAATAATACACTAATATACTTCCTAACATTTCTGGCTGTACAAGACGGAGTTAAGCTTTAACACTGAAAACACTATTATGCCATCCTGCAGCAAGGAAAAAACCCAAAAAAAATCTTCACATGAATGAAAAAGAATTACATGACTGTCTGATCATCTGCAGACAACCATATTTGATGGGTATATGTAAGAAATTTTGGTTTGTGAGACAATTACTTGGTGTCATATACCATCTATATAAATAATTTCCCCTGGAAGAAGTTATGGTAAACAGCTTCTAGAGCATATGCACACTGCAGCTATGTACATATGCATAGGACGAAGCACAGATAAGGTTGCCAGCTTCAAACAAGAGAGGGTAGAAATGGAAGCTTACTCACAAGTCATACATACTGGAGGTGTGAGGTAGGAGGAAAGAATAACAGCTCATCCTGAAAACAAGGATCACCGCACGTTCCCAAATTTAATTTGACACTGAACATAAAAATAAATTAATAAATAAATATAAAAAGAATATATCCAGCAAGTTGTCTTTGATCTGATCATGCACTGCTAAGACAGGCATGCTAGAAAGGCAGATCAAAATTTTCCACATATAGTGATCAGGAGAAATAGTTTCAGTGACGGAAAGAACTTTGCATTACAACATCAGTATAATGAATACCTAATAACAGCTATAACCCTGCTCACTCCCAGCCAGGAAAACCAGTCTTGGCAAAGTCTCCAGTCTAAACTAAGTGCATTTGTTTTAAAACTTTTAGTACTGGAAAACATTCTAGAAAGTTGGATTATAATATCACTTTCTTTAAACAATTGTGTATTATAGATTTGACAGGCTCTGCCAGTAACAAATACACTCTCCCACTCACCAACTGTGGATAAGAAATTTTGCAAGGCAAATGGACACAAGATTTATTGCCTTCTGCAAATCTTAAACTTTCATTTACATACATATCTACATACATCATAGAGTTGCAAAGATACTCTAAGCCCTGCTATAAGACTGTCCTCCCCACAGTGAGAAAGGCAGCTGGAAACAACAGAAAGAGGTGTGAGGGATTTTTTTGCTTACTGAAGCAGCCTAGCTTTGCCTTTTCAAATCAGATACAGGCCTACAGCTTTCACAAAGCTTCAGATCCCCTTTTTATCTCCTGAATTACACTATTTAACTGAACGGACACCAGTACTTGATGAAGTTTCCGCTTCCTAAGGGAACTCAGCTTGGCTGGTTGAAGGACAGAACTTGAGAACTCACATCAGAAATAAAAGGGATGAAAGAACCTACCCCACAGTACTCTGTCAAAGGTGTTACAGAAATATCTCCCACTGCATCAATATTTCATGTCTCCCGGCCCCAGAGAGAGGGGAGGTTTCACAGCACTCCCAACAGTGGATAAAACACTTTTTTTGGTAAAAACAAACTGAACATTGCTTTAAGAATCCATTAGTAATCCATCAGTAAGCTTCCCACAATAAATCACTAATTCCTTAGTTTCCCATCCTTTTCCACTGCCATGAATCATACAGTACCAGTTTAATCCTCCCTTTAGATGTCACATATTGCTCCAAGATCAGCATTTATTTCTGCTCCCGTTTGCTTTATTACACAGCTTCAGAATGCTGTGCATACAGGTAATGCTTCTCACTTTAGCTGACCTGACCAAATACTGAATCCTTTAAAACTATTTAACTGACAAACATCACTTCAGTGGCACAGATGATGAGCGAAGTTCCTTATTTTTCCTTTTAGGCTCCTGTGGAAGCAGTTTCTTTACTACGAATACTGGCAACTTTGCTCTGCCTAGTAATTGAAATACTAAAACATCTCAGTCAGTTTCCTCTAAAGCACAAGAAAGTTTTAGTACTCATAAAAGAGGCAGCAATGCTGAAAAATCTAAGTACATTGTGAAAAGGCATTGGGCCTCCTCCTTCACACACCTTAAACATTACAGGTAACTTTCATTCTCAGCAACAACAAAAAATCCACCTTCTTAGTGAGCTGCCAGGTGTCCTGGAGCTGGCTCTACGTCCCCTTCCCTCATTCTTAGAGTCACCTTCCCCAGCCTGTAGTACCACAAGCCTACATCTTTAATCTGACAGGCTCTTTACACCCTGCCATCACACACTACTGAACGCAATTCTCCCCAAATGTATTTTGAAAAGGTGCCTAATGCACTGCAATGCAAAAAGATGTTATGTGAGTTCAGTCTTCCCTGCCTCCCTTCTCTGTTTCATTTTCCGCAATGAGTCTCACACCCCTCTCCCCTGTTTATCAATATTGGCAGAGAAAGGCAGCCATAGTTCCGGCTGCCTGCAACTTAATAAAAGTCATTAGGCAAAAGCATGTCTTTCCATTGCTGAAAACAGAATAATCTATCACAAAAATAGAACGCTCAAGAAAGCACTGCTTGAAAGGGGAGAAAATGAAGTAAGGGAAGAGAGAGAGGCCCATAAAATTCAGCAGAGGAAAAGTAAAACATTTTTTGAGACATGTTTTTAAAGTTTACAGTGTTTTTGCTGTAAAAACGTTCCTCGTGTCTAATACAGTCTTGACTTAGCAGTGTATTAGCAAAAAGGCTGTTTTTCTGACCAGCTTAAATGTTAACCGCACCACGAGCAAAAGGTGGGACTAATTGACTTCCTGAGGTTCCTTCCAACTTGAATTACTCAACAAATTGATGGTAAGCATTAAGGGAGTCCTAAGATTTGCTGCTGGACATGTGAGACCTGGGAGGACAAGACAATCAACATTTCTGCAGCTATTTCAAAATGGCTTTGCAAGAGGAAGGGAAGACTAGGCAGCTTTGGGGAAGCACTTCCAGGAGTCTCACCAGGTTGACAGGAAGATACATATAGCTTGGTAGATGAAGTTGTAACTATCAAAACACGATGCTTAGGAACAACACATAGGCTTGCACACTACTAGTTACTCTAAAAACACGTTCTGCCTTCTACTTTTGTTCTGTACTTAAAATTGTTTAAGGTGACATCATATATACCACTGGTCACCTATTTCTGAAAAGAATCAAAGCATGAGAACTTGGCTCAAGCCAGTGTTTAAGAAGGAATGATACCAGAGGCACCACAGTTCAGAGCTAAGACTGAGGATTTTGAAATTCCAAAGGTAAAGATACCAGATCGAACTTTTGAGACAAGAAAGGGAACAGAGGTACATATGACCCTCAACCCATGAAAACCAGCTGTCAGGAATGACAGTGGAAATATGGGTCATGGCTAGTATACTCAAATAGGATACAAAATTGTGGTATGTAGTTTCTTTCTCCGTTTTTTAAGAGCAGCATTTCTGTTTTTGCATTCAGGAAGCCATAAAGGAACAACAGAATCAGCATTATGACTGACTTGTTTTTCTAACTAAAATGATGAGGTTGACTTACTCATCTGTTGGAAACAAATTTATTAATCTAAGGCCAATTCGTAAGACAGAGTTTTAGTGGGTTTTATTTTAAAGTATTTTAAAAGCCCATTTCTTGCTCTTTGCTCCTCTCTGAAGGTGGATAATGAAACTCAGTCAAGTCAGATTAACTTTCATACTGACAGTGAGGCAGTGTTTGGGTTTCAGGCAATAACAATTTTGTCATCCTCTAAAATAAGTTTATCGCCATCACTTTTTTTTTTTATAATTCTATGGGTTTGCGTACTTCTTATTGAAAACAGCTTCTTTTACAGCATGTACATACAGGCTCATTTGAAAGCTTACATTTGCTCTTGACTTACTTTAAGGACAGATGAAGTTGGCAGCTGTCCACTGAAAGCGTTAGGGGCAGTAAAAAAAAAAAAAAATCACAACTTCAAGTGTTTAGCATTCACTAAACACAATTATCACCCATTAGAAAATGGGCAAACTGGCAGGCACAATATCACTAATTCTGTAATAGTCTGCTGGAGATGTAGGATGCATCCCTGCCTACTCCAGAAGTAAGCTAAAACCTTTTGATGCATTCTCTCATTACAAGACACACTGTGAAGAGCTGCAAAGAATTCCTGTTATGACTGCCTAGGAAAAAAGACAGCATAAGGCCTAGTGAATCTTATGAATGGGAAAAGCACAAATGCTGGCAAAAGAACTCACTTTTTGGTATCACACACTTAGATACTGACATGGCCGATAGAAACCCTCGGTATACAGGGCCCAAGAACTTGTAGATGTATTGGCTGTGTATTTTCCCACCTGTGCACTCAAGTTTTACCATCCTGAACTATGGGCAAAATCATAACAAAACCATAACATCTCTAGAGTAACAAGTACATCCCAGATTTTTTTTTTTTAAAAAGTCAAGCAAACATTGAACATGGAAAACTGAACTTTCAAGATAGGACTTAAAAGTATTTACATTCATACTTTTGTACTACACAAATACTGGCTACAAGTGGACTCAACTTTTCCTATCTAAATGAGCTCCCACTGTCACGCATGCACCTCCCAGGACAACTCAAAATGCTATAGTGTATCCAATACTGGAAAACAGCTCAGCTCTCAAGTGCAGCCCTGTAAATCAAGATGAACACAAACCTAGCCCTCCCTAAATAACTTGACTTTTACTTTAATACTTCCATTATTCCTTCTCTTCCCATTCACCCTACCACCACCGTTACCAAAGAAAAACCATTTCAGTTTAGTTATGAACAACTTGTATGTATCTCTGATAAAAGAAAAAAATGTTGGTGCGGGAACCATGAAGCTGGTTACTCAGCTCTTTCCCAGTGTTAGCAATGTGTTCTGCACACTGTTACAGTCCATTTAGATAGCTTGGTAATTAGCAGAAAAAGAAACTCTTCTACTATGTCAGACCCCATGATGAGGCGTGGGTCTAGAGTGATCAGTCAGGACCAGCTAGATTTCTAATTCTGTATTTAAACATTATTTAAAACAATGAGAAAGAGGAGAAAGTCTGATAAATACAGTAACTTTTTTTTTTTTTGCAAAAGACAGTGATAAAAGCTTCCTTACCTACTTATAGACGCACATGTGGTGACTCAGGTTGGAAAGTGTCACACAACCTTTAACGCATAGGCCTGTTTCCACTCTGCCAAAAACCCCCAAACCTGAGGGGTTTTCTATGCTGTCTGCCTCCCTGCATGTTTATTTTTGAATAGATTTTAAATAGTAAAGCACGATGTAACAATCTAGATCACTTGTACAGTTTCATTGCTACTGGCTGAGCTTTATACATGTCCTGTCACAACTCACTAAGCAACAAGCATTTGTTGACCACTTTGCATCACACAACATGCAATCTAACCAATGAGGACAATCAACATGCCTTGCAGGTGTCTCATGAAGTTTTACGGAAAGACATAGATTAAGGTTGCAGCCACCCAAATACCCAAAATTAAGTATTTCAGCCTGTAAAATAGAAAATTACATTTTTGATTGAGAAGTATCATAAAAGCTGATTCTGAAGTGTCAAAACATTATCCAGAATAGTGTGTTCGATTAGTTTCAAGCTGTCAAGTTAAGTCATGTTGTAAGGTAAAAAATATCTGCTTACTATCTCCTCCAGGAAATGCCTCCACAACAAATAGAACTAACAGCTTAATTCTTACTTACTTCTGACATTTCTTAGAGTGCTTGGCTTCTAATTTCGTGGTCTTGCACATTTTCTGTGATGCATCTTTGAGTAACTTAACAGTTCAACAGTTAAGATCCAGTACGTCTATTACCACCAGATTCCTAAATACCTATGTTTATTGTTTCATTAATTTTCTTTTAGTGACACCAAATGGTTACAATAAAGATGAGAATTTCACCATGCTAAACTCAACATAAAAACTCCAAGGCAAAGGGGATTGTTATTTTTACTGTCTATTTTGTATAAATTCCAGTACATGTTAATAACAAACAAAAAAAATCACGAAAGTGAAAAATATCCAAGAAATTTCAACACTGATTTCCCTCTTTCATTTAACTGATTTTTCCTCTCATAGTTTGACGTAGTTATGTTTTTTTCAACAGCAGTTTCTTCTGGCAGAGCCCAATTCTGGCTCAGACTGCCAGCCACATTGGTGAGACATCAGACCTATCCATGTTATGGACCTACATTATCTCTCTAGCTCCGTGTGTCCTGTGTGGAAACCTGTGAAGAATCAAAGTTGCTATACAAAGCCGAGGAGCGTGCAGTTTCCCCTGCAACATGGGGGGGTGTCACTGTCACCTAACAGGAAATGTGATGGCACCGAGATCCTGGAGCTACATGTTATCCCCATGGCTCAACCAGTGCGCTCTCTTACAATGCCTAAAGGAAAGAGCAATTGCCGTATGCATACTTTCCTGCCATCTGTGTCTGCATTTCTGAAGGAATAAGTGAAGAAAACTGAGACAGTGCACACTGGAACTACTGGAAAGTGTACCAGGATTTAGCAAAAAAACTTAAGATCTAGGGCAGTGGGTCACATGTTCCAAAAAGGTAAAAATTTCTAAAGAATATACTAGTGAAACACACATGAACCCTTTTACACGGCCCCTAGAACAGCAGGAAACGTCAGCCTTTTCTACCAGATAAGAACATGGCCACATCACGTTGATCCCTGCATCACTCATTTCCAGGCAAAATTATCGTAATTAACTGTAATTAGGTCAGAAAATGGAAGCAATTTCTCCAAAATCTCGATTCTAGCTTGGCAGAACACAGCAGCCTTCCTGCCTGCAAGAGACTTGCCTACTGCGAGTTCACAGCCCAGGTGCAAGCGAGTCTCTTACAGAGTCCCCCAGACCCACCCTTGCTGCTGCCTGGCAGGACTGTCAGTGGGGCAAACGCAGTTCCACCAGTGACTGCGTCATCACCCTTGAGCTGGTCATAGTCTACCCATAAATAAATAAATAAATTTTTCCTCCGACCAGTGGAAATTTAAAAAGAATACCTTAGATAACAACATCCAGGAATAAGACATACCCTCAGTTCGTGGGAATCGGCTGCTTCCTAGGCATTCAAAGGAGCTGGCACTGATTTTGCCCCTACTCCACACAATTAGGATCCCTATCATTTTATAAACCTACCCAAGATGCCTGAAAATGGGCTGCACATGTAAAACCACATGCACAAGAGCCAAAAAATACCCACTCCTTTCTTCAACCAAGGGAGGGTCAAGGCACAAAATCTCTTTAGAAAGGACTGTTACGGACTTCATTACACAGATACATGACCCTCAAGCATGTTTACAGAGGACAGTGACTGGCAGTACAAAAAGTCCAAAGATCAGATAAAAATGTTGAGTGCCATGCACAGAACTTACAGAAGGAAGCTATTCAACACAGCAAGCCTTTGTCTGATGTATTTTCTGTCTTGCATATTACAGATGGTCAATAGTTCACAAACAGTTGGACTGATTACAATGATCAAGTGTGAAGAAACAAACAAAAACTTAAATGTGTCTAAAAGGAAAGGAAATTAATTTTTTTTTTAATTTCTACTGAAATCCGCAAAAGCTTACAAAGCTAATTTCAAGACAATAATAGTATCCACAGAAATAGGTTGTTTCTATGTCTAAAACACAACAATTCAGTCTTATCAAGTGTAGCACTCATTTTAGCAATGTCAAGTTCCCCAGATTTTTCTTCTTCTGTTGGCACAGGCTGCCTTCTTAGAAATTATCACAATATCTTTTAGCTAATAAACCAGTACAAAAAACCCACTCTAATGATGGAAATATTGAGAGATGGCTGTAAAATACACAAACTCCCAGAAGGGGAAGGTGGTACTTATTTACAAAGTCTCTAAACAAATTGGATTTACCCACTAACACTCATTCTCTCATAGATTTCACTCATTTACATGCTCAGGCCTACATTCTCACAAGCACCAAGATATATGTGCCCAAGTAGACTGCACAGAGCAGACAATAGATCATAGCTGTCAAGTCTGTATCATGTCTCCAGGGTTCCTCTTCACTGACATGCCAACTTTCAGACACTCTTTTACATCACCTAGGCATCATCAGCTGTTATGAGATGGTTTTCAGTCTCAAAGTCTTGCTAAATTCAATTTCCAAAAATCTTAAGCCAGTTGTAACCCACTGTCTGTTTTTTTTCCTCACTTTGAACGTATGTCTGTTTTCCTTGTGACCTAACAGCAAGAGCAATGGTATTCATGGCATGTCATAACCTTTTTCCACCTTCCTTAAGCTAGGATGGAGAGTGTTCTGCTGACAAGCCATGTGTGCATTGGCTTTACCAAAGCACAGGTCTTTGAAAACCACATTCCAAAATTTTACTGATGGAAATGTTGTCCCGGGAATGGTGCTGTTCATTACCGACACAGGCCATGCCTTTATCTGTTTCACTTTGTTCAGCTGTTTCTTCTGGTGCTTGCACACACATGCATTCCCACTCATACTACATTCATAAAATCTTAGTATTTCTTTTACAAATCTCCACTTCGACAGCAGCAGTGCTCAAGTGTGTCTAAGGGTGCTGTTATCTATCAATTTCTGGATATGCGCTGATACTTACCAATCTTGACAGATGGATATGAGGTTTTAACAACCCTGAAATCATCATGATTTTAAGATAATTTACTCTAAAGTGTAAGAAGTCAGCAACCATTTTGCTTTGTCCTTAGATTTCCACCGGGTATAAGCACATGTGCAAACTGTTGCCTTCCCCCTGCAGCAGCCCCAGTGCTTTGAGTAAATTAGTAAGGATAGTGTGACCAAGAGGACACCACTTCAGTCATCCCAACCATAAAATTCACACAGTCTACAATTTGACAGCACCAGGTATCAGATTTATGAAATTTATATTCTCAGTGGTTGAAAAATGCACAAACATATACTTTCTTTTGTGTTTTACAAGGATCCTTTAAGAGTTCCCACTCAGGAACACAAAGAATATTTACACACTCCAAGTTCAGGCCAGCGGTCACCCCAGCAGAACACCTTCCTTTAAGGTATGGTGCTTATTAACTTGGGTCTAGTATCCACTCGCAAAGGAACTCATAGTAACAAATTATGTCCTTCTTCTAATATCAACTTTAAATGGAAATAGAGTCCATGAGTTGAAGGCAGTACTTTAATCAGAAACCTTTACCAATACACTAGGGAGTAGATCTTTGAACTTGTGAGTAATTACTGATTGGTATGCTGGTTTTGCATGTAAAAATCACTATTATTTCAGCATGCACAGTGACAGCTCCAATTAACAGATAGAAAAACAATTCTTGGCAGAGAAAACAAAACATGGCCTAACATGCTAATGCAGCAGTCTGTTCTTGAATTCACAAGTCTGGGCTAAGTAAATATTTTTAAGCCAACTTCAGGTTAAAAGAAGAGAAAAGGGGCCGGGGGGAGGGGAAAAAAAAAAAAACAACCAAAAAACAAACCAGCGAATTACAGCCACTGAGGACCTAAACTTATTTTAAGATGAAGCAACTCATTTCCCTCCCACCACCCACCCCATTTGTGTTTGCAAATTTAATACAGAAGGTGTTCTGTAAGTTAGCGTCCAATCTCTCATGACAAAATGATACATGGAACGGCTTTAGCACACATGATATGGAGTAAAACAAAAAGATATGCCAAAGAGTGGTTTTGGTTTGGTCTGTTCCAAAACAAACTTATTCCTTTGTCAGCCCTTTGAAGTTTTAGACAAAAACCAAAAATAAGCTCAATGTTTTCTATGTGCATGCAGAAGGAACTAAATACAATTTTTTTAATAACATGAACAGTGAAACTGTTCGATCAGAAGGAGATCAGTTTTGGGGTGGGGGGGGGTGGGGGGGAATCTCTCCATTAGCAGGTTATTACCCACCGCTATTCCTAAAAAAAGAAAAATCACTCACAGCTTGTTTAAAGACTCCAATACTTCCAAAAATCATGTGTGTGCTGGGAAGATGGACAGAGAAGAGACTTGGGTAACAGACCATCCCACAAAAAGCTCGAAGAGGAACTTGTGAGTTTTTAATCCCCAGTATTTTGAAGTTTGTAAGAGTGCTAGGAAGTAGTTAATGGCACCAGTGGATCTGAAGAGAATTCCACAGAAATGCATCTTAGCAGTTTTACCCTCAAAAGATTTAGTAGTAGGTAACAGATGAGTACTGATCTGCTGAGATTGATTCTGACTGAGATCTGTGCTTCAGCAGTGAGTTTCAGGGAGAGCTGAAGGATGATCACATACTCCACAGATGTCAGCTGGGGGTGGCTCTAGTCAGATGCCTACCCCAAAAACAGAACACTTAAGTCTGAGATGCTTTGGGATGTAGCCAGTCTTATAGTCTTCCTTTTCTCCTCTCCCCTCATTTATCTCATGCTCCTATAAAAATCATTCAGGCAACCATATGGATGAAGTGACCAATTATCATAAAATCTCCCTGAAAACTGCATTTGAAAATATAAAGGATCTTCCATTATAACCAGAAAAGGATCTGTATTGCAGCTTAATGCTGTCAGTACAGGAAAATAACAGTATACTCTGCAGCTATCAAGGGAGCAGATTGTCCAAGTTCAGTTATTGATTTTTACTTTGTTCAGAAAAATATCAGGTTATTGCTTGGGTTAGAGAAGAAATGGGTTAGGCTTTCAGGGAAAAAGAATTTGCTTATTTCCAGAGATAGGACAGGTTAGTTTAAAACTCAATAAAGAGATTTTCAGAACTCTTATCGAAACATCATCTGTGCTTTTTCTTCAATTGTAAGTCATCTTCTGAGAAGATAATGTTCTTTTACAGGTAATACTAAATCTTAGGCCAGGCAAAAAGCAACAAGGAAATTTGGGGGACTGAGGGGATGGCGTGGGGAAAAGAATACCAAATAATTAACCAATTAAGGTTAATCTGAAACTTTTACCTGGCTCCCATTCTTTGAACATCTGTTGGACACAATTATCTTTTTGTTGATGTTGTTGAGAAACGTGAAGACTTTTATTATTACAACTGACCTACTGTGTTCTCAGAGCTACTAATAAAATGTGCTACCATATTCTTAAGCTTCTTTGAAAAACTGTGATCTTTTGAGCCATTCAAGATTTGCTACTACTAACCTCAGTACAGGTATAGCTATCCACTCTTTTGAGATCCCATAATTTTTGTTTTGATTCATGCTCTTTAAATATTTTCTCAAGGTCAGCAGACCACTTGTGCACTATGTTTTCTGAATGGTCTGTGGTTTTAGACCATATTGATCAATAGGCCTCCTACAGAAACACCTGAGGAAGAAACCAGGAAACACAACTGATGATACAAGATAAAACAATCAGTGGGCCAAACCATAAAATGTGGTACTTTCTTTATAACACAAAATCTTAAATCTTAGAAATCTCAGCACTAGATACAGCTTAAACATTATTTATGGACTCTTAATTCCTGGAGCTAGGAATAGCTGCCAGAATTCTACAGATTCCATCAGGCTAGATGATCAGATTAATTCCTCTGGCATTAGCAAATAACTTACTATGAAAAAAAGAAAAAGAAAAATACTAAGAAATTAAAAGCAAATTCTATACACCCTACTTACTGAAAAACAAAATAAAAAAATACCAGCACATGCCCTGTTATACCTCAACAGGATATCCATCTGGAAAGTCTTACCTTCCAGATGCTTTTCCCTACTATTTCATTGTTCTGCTAATCTCTGCAACTACCCCTAGGGGGAAAACAAAACACTGCACAATTTACTGTCAGGCTAACATTTTGAAGGATGGACAGTACAAAAGGAAATACACTGCAGATCACTGTCAGTTTCAGTATTACAGTTGTAAAGAGCAGAAAAAACAGGAAAAGGATTTGAACAACACTGAATGCAAAAAATGTATCAAAATAAATTAATAAATACAAAAAGCATCTTACATGGACACAATGATAAAGAAGTGCCTTTCCAAAAAATAAAAATCACAGATCAACCATGAGGAAGCCTACCAAGCTTTTCCCCTCAAACAATCAAAATCTAATCACATTAATGTGAACAAGCCTTCAGGCAACTTTTTTTTTTTTTTAACATAAAAGCATGAAATCCATTACACCAAACTACTACTGTGGCATTTTAGAGACATCCACAAATTGTTCTCCCTAGGCTTCAGTAGGATGGCAAGGTTTTTTCTTACCAGGAATCACCTGTACACTGAAGAACCTTGCAAGCCTGTCAGTGACGCAAGAGAGTCCTCTTATTAAGCTACAGAGGGTTTGGATAGATTGCTAAATTAAATCCTTTAAACTGAAAAGTCAGGTCTCCTAGCCAGTCACAGGCTTGGGCTTTGAGCAGCTCAGTATCTATTTGGACCCCTTTTTGTTCCACTGAAGACGCGTGTGTGGCTGGAAACAATCCTGCCTGTTGAGATTGAAACAGGCTGAATGGGAAGTTCTGGTACAGAGAAAACCTTCCCAAGACATTAACACAGCTCTCACAATAAACAGGTCTACCAAGTACCAGACAAAGGATGAGTTTTATTGCTATCAACTTCTGCTGTTCGGTTGGTTTTAAGTGTGACTGAATTCACACAGCACCTCTTTCCAACCTCAAGATGCACTGCAACAGTACGAACAAGCAAAGAGTTGATTTAAAACATAAATAGAGAAATAACATATTTCTGGTATATAAATGCAAAAGAATACTCCTTGAGGAACCACCTAAAAAAGGCATTTGGTTTCACACAATTGCCATTCTCTTACTGTTTCATTACTTTTGATGTTCAAAAAACACTTCTGAAGCCAGCAGCATGCAACTTGCAGAACATACTCAGACCCTGTATAAAAGTTTCTACATCCCCAGCATCCTCAGCCCACTTCAGCTTTACAAACTTTGTTTGCTTATAAGCTGCTGAAAATATGAAAATCTGGATAGGTACAGACAAAACAAGTGGATACAGAAGAAGCCAGTAAGAATTCATACCGGTTTACCCTATTAGGCCAGGGGTACATTTCACAACAACACATGCATAAACTAAGCACCCAGTGGCCAAATTAGTTATGTCTTGGATATTATTCCAGAATTCCCCAGGACTACTTGGCTCTCCTTTTTGCCAGCTCCTTACCAGACACAGACAGATATTAGATCCAATTTAAATGAGTACAATGCTCCAACTGCACGACGTCAGCAAAATCCTTTAAGGCTTCATATATGCTACAAACTACAGTGTTACTTACTTTGGGGGTGTTTTCGAGCACATTATTTCATTCTTTCCAGTCATAAACATTACCTAAAAAACTCCTTATGGCAGTGGAGAAAGTAACAAGTAAAGTCACTGGAGCAAGTTCACATATCAAGATAAAATGTAGGGGTTCAAACTCCTTTACCCTCCCATGTTGGAAACACCACATACACAGCTGTTCCAAGAAGCAAAGCTACACATGTATCATACATACTTGGAAAACTACTCTAAGTTACCACAAATTTCTGTGCACCATCAATCCTTCCTCCAGATATGGAAAAGATTTCAGATGTAATTTTTCTCTGCAAATATACAAAGCCTAAAATTTTTAAAATAAAGCCATTTGAGCTGTCACATGATCATCATCTTGAAAGGGTCTAAACTGAAAAAAATTCCTCCTTTATGCAGCATACAGATAACTGAAAAGACAGACTATATATTCATGAAACCTTTCCAAAAAGAAAAACCATCTTCTAACCTCTATGAAGAACATAAAAAAATGCTGGGGGTTTTGGCCTAAGTTGTAAGTAACCTTTATAAATTTAGAGATGCTGTATTTCAGTAGAGCTAGAGAAGACAGGTTCATTTGCTGTGGCAACATTTACTGCAGAAATATTTGTATTTGCTATAGCATCACCCTCTATTGCACAAGTAGCTATCTAGTAAGACAGACCTGCTTGCATTTCTCACCACTGTTATTTGGTCTCATAGGTTTTCCAAAGATCTCTGTTCATAAAATGTTTGTCAAAATACACTCACACATAACACCAGGCAAAGAGGAGATGAGAGACAGATGCTTCTGCATGTTAGTGGGTGGGATGGGAAAGAAGCTGGGAAAGGAGCTTTGCATCCAATCCATTATAGCTATTTTCCTTTTAACCATCTAACAGCAACTCACAAATTCACCCAAAACGCATTAAATCCTCTGTACTTACGAAACGATGCATTATTGAAGTCACAGTGGGGAAGCCAACTCAGTTTAGAGGACATAAAAGACTAGCTCTAGAACAACTTTTTCCATTACAAGGTTATGGATAAAAAACAAAGGTAGCATTTTAATGTAGTGAGAAGATGCACAGAGAAGCAGCAAGTTAAGAGCTATTTTGATGTCTTTCCAGAAGAAATTCCTTTCCAGAAAAATTCCTCTCAGATAAATTTTCTCCCTCAAAACCAGCAAAATAGCTCAGCAATGGCTTAATCTCTCAGTTCCCCCTCCAGCTTGTTACCTTTCCTCCACATATGCTCTCCTTCAGCTACCCAAGTGCATGGCTCTTGGAATATGCCAGCTGTCTAAGATATGAAACTCACTTCTACCCTTTATAGGTTCTATCACTGCAACATTTATTACTATAAAACTGAGGCTACTGTAAAGTTTGCAAGGTAAAGAAGTAAATTCTATTTGTCCACTTTTCCCCCCCTTTAGATTGCTTAGCTCAATACAGGCCTTTACTAGTTGCAATATTTCATAGAATCATAGAATGGCTAGGGTTGGAAGGGCCCCTAAAGATCATCTAGTTCCAACCCCCCTGCCATGGGCAGGGACACGTTCCACTAGACCAGGGTGCTCCAAGCCTCATCCAGCCTGGCCTTGAAGACATCCAGGGATGGGGCATCCACAGCTTCCCTGGGCAACCTGTTCCAGTGCCTCACCACCCTCTCTGTGAAGAATTTCTTCCTGACATCTAATCTAAACCTCCCTGATTTCAATTTATACCCATTACCCCTTGTCCTATCACTACCGGCTCTTGTAAAAAGTCCTCTCCCAGTACCCTTGTAGGCCCCCTTCAGATACTGGAAAGCTGCAATGAGGTCTCCTCGGAGCCTCATTTGTTGAAAGGACACAAAGTTGCAAATTCTACCAACCTACATCCACATATACCAACAACACATAGACACTGTGGTTACAGTACATACATATCTTAGTGTTCCCATATATAAAAGCACAAACTGGAAGACATTCCTATGTAGTATCACCATGGGACAGAAGTGAGCAGAAAGTCCTTATCTAGCTCCATCTAAGCTATTGAAGGTGAAATCAGAGGTGAAATGCATACAGCAAGAATGACTAAACACATAAATGGCCCAAAATTATTTGGTTTATTACATGACTACAAGAGACTACAAATGTACCAACAGGCTATTATCAAATTTCTTCAATGACAAAGCTTTCTGTCAAGGAGGACACATACCAACAAGTGCACAAGGACATGTGGCTTAAGGCTATTATCCCAGAGAAGTACAGAATGGTTTTTGCATCCTCCTTCTTTGCTTTTAGTACCTCCATCTTTGTTTTAATAGTGTAGCTATTATTACCAGTGCTACCTGAAGACTGGAGCACCCTGTAGTTATAAAAGGCAAAACACCTCTCACTCGTTAAGAGAGAATCTAGGGTATGCTTTAAAGGTACCTTCAGTAACCTTAGGGTGTTTTTAATGAGTCCTACCAGCCTTGTCCAACTGTGTTGCGCTTTAATTATTGAGCACTATACTAGGCATTATGGACTGTAGTTGCCAGACATCAAAGACCCATAGTTTTGCTGCGCTAACCATGGTGCAAATACCAAAGAAAGAAACTACGCCTGTCCCAAGGTACTCCCACGATCAAAGGAACACAAGTGACTAAAACAGGGAAATATAGCTGAAGCATAGGGGAAACAGGACAAGTACAGCAATCAGCCACTACACATTCAGTAATGCAACAAGGGAGTAATTGCCCTCAGATAACACCACCAGTTTCACTGACAATATTCAAACATCCATTACAGACTACAGTGTGTAAACATCTCACAACCTACCTCAAGACTAGAGTTAAGAAAAATCGCTCAATTAATACACAGTACAAATTAGGATTGTACATAATACAAATTAGGATTTTAACCTGGACTACAGGTAAAATGAGAAATTGATGCTGCATGCAACCCAAGCAGACAATTCAAAGATTTCCCCAAGTAGCCCACAGATCTTGTACAGGTCATCATGCCACCTCACCTCTGCTGAAATTACAGACAGCACGGCAGACACACACACTTTCCTCCATTTCTAACAACACTTTTCAGAATACACTTTCATACATAAATTAAAAAAAAAAAAAATCCCCAACCTCTTTGCTTACCATCAACTTTTTTCCATTCAGCAGCTGCAAACTTTTGGTCTCAATGCAACCCCTCTTTCGGAGACACACATTTAATCCAAAGTGCAGATCAAAACTTGATTAGTAAAAAAAAACAAAACAAAAAAAAAAAAAACGCAGCTCCAAAGTGAAAGGTAGGGTCCAAAAACTAGAAGCAAAATCAGAAGTGAGAGAGCCAGTGAGGATGTGGAGGAGAAACAAGAATGTGCTGTTCCCTAATCTACTAATACAAGAACTTGAATACTGTTTATAAGACCAGAGTGCTCTTCTTCCTGACTGCTAAGCCACCATTCTCTTAATGACGAGGAAGAAAGAAATTGGTTTAAAATCTTCCTAAATTTCTGCTTCAAAATTATGGTACTTTTCAGCAAGGCAGTTGCTGACTCAAGTAAAAAGCTTAGCAAAGCTGAACAGTAATTAAGAGATTTCATTTACAACACAATTTCACATTTGTACAGAGGGAAATGTGCTTCTTACGACATGAAGTTTCCCATAATACTGAAAAGACACATGGAGATATAATGCCATCTAAGTCTTTCACTTGTCCTGTGAAGCAAGTAAATACACAGTTGAATACAGACAACTATTGAAGGCAAAATTTAAGAGGTAATGAATACTACTCAGAGCCAAAGAAAACAGTTCTTGGAGCTTTTTAGGATCAGGTATTCAAGTCCTGTTCCAAAATTCAAGTCAATAGGCGTTATGCCGTTACATTCCTATATAGAAGGAGAAAGGCTCAATGCCTAATACAATTTCCTAGGGTGTATTTACAGAACTTAGACCTGCATCAGTTTACATTTTATTTCAAACCAGTGTTTTCAGTTTGTGAACCCCTGAATATTTTACATGTGCACATGGAAACATTAACATAAATGAGTCTGCATTTCCTAGTCAATCAAGAAATAAGAACCGTAGAAATTGTCTACAGCTCACTATTTACTCTAAATAATGTCATAGGAGTTAATGACCTTAAGGATGAGAATTTTGACTATGTAACATTCCATACTTATCTTCACCTCAAAGGAATTTTTTCCTAATAGAGCCAGAGAATCCACATATTTTTGTTACATTATATATAAAGACTGGGCAGAGACATGTCAGTGTTTTAATTAGGTTCTTGCAGAACTTACTCCTCCCATGTGTAATTTAACAATAGCAAGAAATTTTGCATTAACTCTGACAAGTCTGGGTAGAGAATTTCTCCTTTATTTGAATATTCAGTGTTTTTAAATAAATAAATATCTAAGAATCCAAAACTTCAGTCCACCTGTTGGATATGGACATGCAGGAAGAGGAAAGAAAAAAAACCCTGCAGTATGACAGCACCTTGGCCATTCAGTGATGCTTTGAGAAAGGAATTAAATGCACTGAGCACATCCCAATCTGCATTCTAGATATAACAAGTAATCTCAGATATTCTTTTATACCAGCCCTTAGCAAAGCAGCTTCTAGAATACACTCATGTCTGCATCAAAAAGCTATTCCTGAGCCACAGAATTAGAGCAAAACCTCACATATCTATTTGTGTTCTGCCAGCAAAACAAATAAGCCCAAAATTCTTAAAATCACAGCATCCCCTCCAGTTTTCACACCAAGTATAAACCATGACAAGAACATCTTGAATGAAAATTAGTTCTAAATGAAATCAAGAATACTTAGCACATTTCTGGTGCATTTCATCTTTCAAAAACACTTTGCAAATATTAACGTGCCAAGATATAAAAGAACCATTGTTTCAGGGAAAGGAAGCAAGAAAAGAGGATGCAGAAATTTGTAGCAAAATGGACGGATGGCTGGCTGATACTTCAGTTTTGCATACTGTGGTTTCATTCCCATCTTAATGACACATCAAAACAGGTTCTGCAGTACTACAACAGCAACATACTACATTAGTGTATCTTGAGAGTTCCTGGTAGACCTGGGTTACCTCTAACACTATTACTTCTCCAAATTAAATTCCTGTTGTTTTTTGTAAATTAAGACCAAAAAAGCTTTTTATTCCATACCACCATAAGAAAAGCTTTTATATCCTTATTGAGAATAAAGCGTTTTTCTTTTGCAGTTCCCCTTACTGCATTTCCAAAGGCACATACGCCCAGCACAGTCAAGATGCTAGATACAAAGGTGTAATTTGTTTAAGTTTGTCCATTCCGTGCCCTGTGAATTCCATTTTCCTTTTCTTAGGGCTCTTTGTGGCTCTTCAGCCACAGCTTACAGAAGAGACATGCAAAAAAGATTCACCACTAAACTTCATCTGCTACATTCATGTTCATTTGGGGTGTCTAATACTACTAACATAGATCAATTCTGGGATCTCTACTGAGAACCCCATGCCATCCAGAAGCATCACTGCATGCCTGCTAGTATTCCACTGTATCAAACACTGGTAGCTGATGGATGGAGAAGCAATCTGATGGAGGACTCTGACAGATCCTCATCTATATTGGTTAGTAACTCACCCACTCCATTGCTAACAGCACTGATTTCAGTGAGACAGCTCATGGGAAAAGTAAAGTAAAAATGGCAGGTTTTTCACTTGGATATTTAACGTTCAGCCTATTAAGGGCCCAGCTTGAAGCCTGGTGAACTTGTCAGAAACATTCCCACTGGGGTTTTGAGTAGGGCCTTGAAAAATCAAGGGCTTGAATTTGACAGAAAAAGGAATAGAAGCTAGCTAAAAGCAAGGAATACAGATTTCACGTCCTCCCATTGTCCAGCCAAGTTTAGCAAGCTTGGTTACTAGCGGGAATTTGCACTGAGTTACCACAGTCAACTCATCTGAGAGTTCCAGTCTGCAAGAAAAGCATGGAAGTTGGCTGCCAGGTTGACATTTGACAGGAATATCTAACTGAAAACATTAGAGGATATCATCTAACAATCTCTTTGGCTGAAAGCAGAGAGGATTCAAAAACAGACCAGAGATAACCTGAACAATTAGATTTCTCACTAGAAAGATTGAAGTCGGCATTACAAACAGCTCCTGAAAATACTTTTCACTCTTAATAATGTTATCTCTGGCCTGCTAGAATACCAGTGCTCAATCTACTGAAACTTCACCAGAAATTCCATTTTGCTCTGATTAATCAAAAGATACTAAGTCCTAAAAATGATAGCTGCACCTGATTCAAAACAAAACAAATAGAACAAGATCTTGGTGATCAAAAAGTTGCTTCACAAAGTCAGATATACGTGATGAATACAGGTGAAGAGAGAGACACAAAAACACAAGGGAACTTGGATTTCTTGCTATCTGTGATGAATGACTCAGTTCCTGCCATGTTAGATGCATTTCACCTTCATAAATTACCAACACATGGCAGATGCAGTGGGATCCGTCTCCATCCTGCTAAAGGTTTTTGTTTGGTTAGTCAAAAAAAATTGGTGTTATACACTATTGTGAGATTTTATTTTAGCACTTTCAAGTCAAATATAAAAATGCACTTAAAATACCACATCAATTAAAAAACCAATGTAACCTGACAGAGAAAACCAGTTGTGTCCCAGAACTACAGTGAATTTTTTCAGAACTGTCCCATGTTGCTGCTTCCAGTGGATCACAACACAGGAATGCAGATGATTTTTTTCATTTAAAGATATTTAACAAACAAAACAATCAGTAAATAAGCTGCCGTTACTCAAATGACAAGTTATTGAGATTAAAATTATAACATAAAATTTTTATTTTTTTAAAAAGGAAAGTACAAACCATCAGTTTTCAAACACTTCAGCACACTCTTACTTCTGTATTTTGTAAGCTCTTTTGGGCAGGAATGGTTTCTCGCTTTGGGAATTTCTGACTCCCAAGCTATGATGGTTGATGGTGTGAAGAGTGACTGTTGATTGACGTAACTTGGCTAGCAGAAGCTGCCACAGTAGTCACAGTTATATTGGCAAAAACAGTGCTTTTATCTGAATTGCTTCCATCATTTGTGGATTTTTTTTTTTCATGAAAAACCATGACAAGAATAAAGATATGGAATTAGAGAGCGTGTGCAGTTTCATGGCTATAATATTGTTGGGGTGACGGAGACACGGTGCGATGGCTTGCCTGACTAGAGTGCTGCAGTGGAGGGATACTGGCTCTTTAGGAAGGATATGTTAGAAAGACAAGGAGGTGGAGTTGCGCTTTATGTGAGAGAGCAGCTGGAACGCATGGCGCTTTGTCTAGGCACAGACTGTGAGCTAACTGAGAGTTTATGGGTAAGGAATAAAGAGCAGACCAGTATGAGTGACACTGTAGTGGACAGCAGATGAAAAATTCCTGGCCCAAGTGATTAAGGAGCCAACAACGAGAAGTGCTGTGCTGGACCTTACACTTACAAACAAGGAAGAGCTCCTTGGGGACGTGAAGGTCAAAGGCAGCTTGAAGTTCCAGTGACTATGGTGGTATTCAGCATCCTGAGAGGAGGGGCTAGGACAAAAAGCAGTATTACAGCCATGCACTTGAGGAGAACAGACTTTAGTCTCTTCAAGGATCTGGTTGGAGTCCCATGGGATACAGCCCTAAAGGGAAGAGGGGTACAAGAAAGCTAGTTGATACTCCAGGAGCACCGCCTTCAAGTGCAAGAACTGATCACCCAATGAGCAGAAACTCAGGCAAAAATGACAGGAGGCCTGGATAGATGAACAAGGAGATCCTAGCAAAACTCAAACACAAAAGGAAAGTATACAAAAGGCAGAAGCAGGGACAGGTAACCTGGGACGTATACAAGAGAGCTGCCTGCGCAGGGAGAAATGCAGTTGCCAGAGCCCAACTGGAGCTGAAATTGGTGAGGGATGTAAAAAAAAAAAATAAAAAAAAAATATCTGAAGGGGGCTTGTAAAGAAGATGGGGCCAGATCCTTCTCAGTGGTGTTCAGTGACAGGAAAAGAGGCAGTGGACACAAGTTGGAAGTTGGGAGGTCCTCTCTGAGCATCAGGAAACACTTTTTTACTGTGAGGGTGACTGAACACTGGCACAGGTTGCCCAGAGAGGTTACGGAGTCTCCATCCCTGGAGATATTCAAAAGTCATCTGGACGCAGTCTTGCAGAACCTGCTCTAGGTGGCCCTGCTTGAGCAAGGGGGGTGGATCAGATGACCTCTGGAAGTCCCTTCCAACCTCAACCACTCTGTGATTCTCCGAAAGCACTGCTGTGTCGGAAAATTTCCAGCCACACACCAGTGTTTATACTGCTGTTTTATACAAGCCTTCCTATTCTATAAAGTACCCCTAAGGTACACACAGAGTCTGTGTATTTGTGCTTCACCCAGCATGAAGGAAGCCCTCTCTCAACCAAGGCCTCTAGGCGTTTTAGTAACATGAATAAATAACTGCTTTCTATACTACATTTGCAATTCCACTATTTCAACCAGAAAAGTCAAGATGTTTTCCCAAATCATATTACATTTATACATAGTAACTTAAAATGTGAAAGCCTAGGAGAAAAGGAAAAGAAAGAGGAAAAAACCAATATTTTTAGAAAATCAAACTCAGGCCTTTCTCGACATACCGATCTCCAATGCAGTACAAAGAAAACTGAGGAACAAAATCCAAACTAAGAAAATAAAATATGTTGCAAAATTAATGATTTCAGAGAATTCTTGATATTAACTGCACATCCAGAAATCTTTCTTACTGATACAGAATATGATATTTTTTAGTCTGAGAGCAGAAATGGAAGAACATCACCTATGAAAAACTCAAAGAGCTTTGGGACAAGAAAGACAACTGAAAATTTTGTTCTGTATCACACTACACCACCTTCACATGCCTGTTGAACATGTGCTGTTTCTCTCTCTCTTCTCCATCTCCCTTCAACCTTAACAAAATTGCCCTGCAGCACAGTGGGATATATGCCATACAAACATGGAATTAGCCTATTCAGACAGATCTGTGCCTGTCCCTGCTTATCACTGGTCAAAACTGATATAAAATAATGCCATCAATGAAAGTGCAACACTTTTAACCCAGTTAGCACTTGTCCATAATTCAGTGGAGACCTGGCCTCCTTAATGTCCATTTATGGTGACCTCTGCTAACTGGCAGTGGCCTATGCCAGTTTCCCTCTCCAGGTTCTTAGCACCACCAGGCCATAGATAAAACTCCATATATTTGAAAAGCATTAACCTACAACCTTTAAAGACCAAGATATATTTGTTTACTACTTCAAGCATTCTCCTATTTCCTTCTCTTTTAAATGCTGTACTATTTTCTATTCTTGAGAAGTAAAACTGACTCCCTTTGGTCACAGCACTGCCTCTAAATTAATAGTATCTGTAAATTCTACTACGAGGCATTTATTTTGTCATTCACTCCGTTGTAATTTAATTTTTTGTTTAAGATGCACATCTATTCTGTATATTTACATAAAAATAATTGTTATATGCTGAGCATCGCCAGGGACTTTGTTTTATAATTTAATGCACTATATTAAGCCACAGTTCTTGCTAAAGACAGTGGTGTTTTCACATGCTTAAAGCACAAGACAGTGACTCTTTCAGGAAACCAGAGTTCTGCTCTTTGCTTTTTGACTAACCACCTAGGCAACTCTGCTCAAATCACTTCACCTGCAAGGCATGGGTTTATCTTTCTCAGTATCATTTTCCTTACTCTAACCTAATCTGTAAAGCATGCAAGAACTTATGGATTTATTTCCACAACATGCCTAAGAGTAGAGATTTGGACAAGTTATTCTCCATATGAAAAATAACTGTCATCAATTTCAGTTTCTTACACACTAGTGGCACAATATTACTATTTTTGCTCATCCTGATGAAGAAAAAAAATGTTAGGAACACCTTTCTCCTCAGCCCATTCACCAAACGTACAGTTATCCACATTGCAACTGAAACATAAATCAGGATTTAAGCTTACTGATAATTTCTGATGTTTCCAATATATGATGCAGCCTGATGTACTTCAGCTGTGAGGTATGAGCACTGGTATGAGAGCAGCGGGCTCTGGCAGTATGAAGTTAAGATTTTACATTCAGCTGCTCCAGCGGGGCATATAACAAAGCAAGGGGCAAGGCTTTGGGTACCAGCACTAAAGATGTAAATTCCAAGTTTGACAACCCCTTTGCACGGCAGTATTGTGCATGGCTCTCCACCAGCTGGAAAGTGACCTGATTTTGGCCACACAGGAATCATTCCTGAAGGAATGCCTTTATATGGGAAGGAGGTGTTCCAATGATGAAGAACCTGCACCACTAATGTGTACAATGTGAATCTGAATTCCCTCAAAAGTTGGCTAGAAGCCACTATTTTAATCCAGCAGCCTTTAAGCTGCACTAGCATTACAGTGAGAACATGAGAACGGGGAGGCAGACCAGAGTGTTTGGAAGGAAATTCAGTAACTTAAGCCATCATTAGTGTACTCCTCTCCTCTTCACACCTATGGTCTGACAGCAACTATGGAAGGATGTGAATTTATTCTCATACACATCACTTCTGCATTAATCTAAACTGCAAGATGATTGTTGGACAGTGACTTTAAGACAGCTGCACCTGAAACATACTCAGATGTACATCCTATTGGTACTCTGAGCTAATAATGCAGACCAAAGTATTGGTCTGGTAACATTCTGCATAGCAGTCCAAGAAACTTCACATAAACCAAACAACATTAAGTACAAAACCTTCCCTTTCCTGTCTATCGTGAAATGGTTTGGTTTAGCCGCTAGCGTGTTCTATCTTCCAGCGGACTCAATATCAGTACTGATCTTTTCCCTTTTTTCGATTTGTAGCATCCTGCATTTTGTCAACATAAATCTAAATTAAAATTAAATTAAATTAAAATCAAATTAAAAACTTCTACCATTTTTTATAAACTGATCAATTTTTTGCTTTGTGGAAGTTAACGTCAACATGCAACTTTCCTAGCACTAAAAATTGTTTACAACATCATCACATACTGACTTCAACTACATGGAAGACTCACTGAAGAGGAACAGGTTTCTCGTAAGTGTAGTTGATATTAAAAGACCATGGACACAAGTTATAAAGTATTCCAATAATAACAACAGAAAATGTCCGTCTTTACAGAGACATCATTCTTCAGTGCTTCAATTCTCTACTTTGATAAAACAGCACCTAGTTGTATGGTACACTCAACACTGAAGAATCCAAAAATACAGACAATTGCACCCTTTTAAAGCAGTAGGAACCATCTTTATCATATTTAAGAATTCTCAAGCACACCAACCAATATTTTATCTTAGAAGACTTTTCTTACGTGAATGATAACCTCCCTGTGTTTAAATGTGAGTCACATTCTAGAACCAGTCTTAGGACTGAAAAAAGATGAGACTACAGAAGTAGAGAATTTAACTGCTGCCTGCAGAGCCTCTGAGTTAATGGCATTTCATTTTCTATCAAAAAAAAAACCACCACTAAAAAAACAGGAAGCCTAGGATGTTTCTCTTCTGTCAGAAAACAAATGAAAGCTAATATTCTTAATAACAACATGATCTAAAGAACATGTATTTTGGAATTTAATAATGCTAGAATGATTGTTCTTCATTTTTTATTTCTATCCAGTGGCATACACCTTTCCAGTACATTTGGGCTGAAAGACACTGAATTAAGCAGATTCATACACTGAAGTCCAGTAATTTCTGAACATAAAATCCCATTTGCAGTATTGATTAGCAGCAGCATTAACTGAAGACAGAAGGGAAAACAATCACTGAGGGAATTTAGTATTGAGGCCACTGAGGTTCAGGGACACAGCAGGGAAGTCAGAGAGAGGAGGAAAGTGAAATCTAGCCAGGAGGACCTGGGTTGAGAAGCCTGAATATCAGCTGGAAACTTCATCTCATTTAAATAGCTCACAACTCTTCTTGCTCCCCCCACTTCACCATTCAATAACACTTTTTATTCCAGGATGAGAAGCATTCTCTTCTCCAAACAGACAAATTCAATCCCAAGTCCCTAAACAGGTATTAAAATCCATCTAGAAAGTGTAAGAAAGCAGGGAGTTTCATTAAAAAAAAAAAATCTAATTCCACAATTTTCCTTCACTTCTCTGCCTTTTTTCTCTTCTTCCTCTCTCCCTAAAACAAAATGTTTCATTCTTCTTCTCTGTATTTAAATTAAAACTGCTCAATAACATAGTCTTCTCCTACTCCTGAGTCTTAGCTGTCAAATGCCTAGCAGGAGATACAATCCCAAAGCTAACGACACAACTGAAATGATGTCATTTTGTATGTAAATACTACATCTGGGATAAACTTTAGAGGAACTTTTGAAAGCTGTAACAGAAAGCAACAACTCAACTTCCCTGGAAGTTTTAAGCAGCAGAAAATTTCTGGTGAAGGAAGCAGGGTGTGCTTAAAAAGGGTTTTTTTTCTGAACACAATTTTTCTTGTAAAAGTGTATCAGTGCCAGAATGTGAAAGCAGGTTTAAACTGACACGGTCATTCTCCTTCCGATTTACGGAAGCTATGGTTCTGGTGTTAGCACTGCTACTTGCAGTTTTGCCAAAGAACAGATCAAAAATTGTTACAATTTCCGTAATTTTTCACAGATACCTGGGAAAACAGTAAAGCCAGCCACTGTTAATTGACGTGACCCTTGACTAGCTGCCCCTCAGGCAGCATGCATAGGCAACATGTGCAGTTATTTCCTGACAACAGAAAATTGGTATAGGCATGGAGTAACAGAAATGACTGATGAATGCTCAAAAACACTTGGGAGAAAACGGTGGTGGCATCTATCTCCTCATAACACTGGCCAAGAGATCAGAAGTGTGCTCTATCTTTAAAAGGTCCTCTACTTCTTTTTATTATTTTCAAGTGTACGTATCTTAAGTGGAGGTTAGTGAGGAACACTGCATTCTGCCTGCACCATCTGGGATCTCCAGCTTCCTCCAACATCAGGCTTATGTGATTAGATGTGGCTTTTTGCTATTGCACTGGATAGACATCGTTGGGGTTCTCTTGCCAATTTTAAGCGTAGCTTCTATCCAGTTAAACCCACTGTTGTGGAAATAGTAGCTATACCCCAGAAAGAACAGTGATGTAAATACTACTGTAAGCATTGTTAGATCAGACCTTGTCTGATCTAAAAATTAAAACAGGTAATGGAAATACACAGTTTGCTTCTAATTCTGACACAGATAACACTTTAAAAAGTATTCCAGCCTTGGCAGTTTTGCTTCAAAGTCAGTGTCAAGGCCAGGATAATCCTTTCTAGCAATTTTCTCCTTGATTTTTGAACCAACAAATTCTGTATAAAATAGAATTTGTTATCTGCTACTCCCTTTCTACAGCCATGCATTGAACAAGCTCTGACAAGACACAGGACAGACCTTAAAATACTGAACCAAGTGACACCAAAGAGTCATTAATACCTACAAGGTACAAAGCTCATTTCTTAACCCTTAATCTTCAGGTGGGTGCACCACAGGGAAGAGAAAATGAGTGATCCAATGAAAAAGCAAAGAAGGGAAAGTGGAATTACCGTCCTTGATGATAGTTCTGACCTCTCCAGCTCTTAAATTATGCCAAGTGTGGGATAATGAACAATGATGGTTTTTTTAAAGCTAGCATTCACTACAAAAAGGAAGACGAGGCAAAGCCAGACAACTAGCAGATCAAAAATAATGCATGTGCCTGTATGTTTCTTTAGACAAAACCACTTTTCAGAAAGTTCTTTAGCCACAGAATTAGGCAAATAACCAATACAGCTACCTCCGGAGAAAGTGGAGACAAAGTCATGAAGAATAACCGACGGTAAACTTGCACTGACCATTATGTCCTCTTCCAACACAAACCTTTACTCTAATGTTATGAGAACAGATAGGAAAAACATAGACCAGAAGTCTCATATCCTTAAAATGGATATTTTTTTAATTTATTCTAATGCAGATGATGAAAGGTCTTCAATCAAAGCTGGCAAAAGCTCATTAACATGGGCTTTCATACAAGAAAAAAAAAAGGCAAGGAAAGCTATTACATATCTAGACAAGCAGTCCCATCAACACTGATGGGAGTTTGCATGTAGATCAAGTTTAGCATCTAGTGCAAAGACTCAGCGGTCAGGTAATGAATTTTACACATTATTAGACCTTATAAACAAGGACGAAATAGCTTGGGTTTTTTAAGTTTTGCGTGTGCGTGTGTTCATTTTTTCAAGATCACTCTTATAAAACCACACATACAGAAAGAGAAAACAGAGGATGAAACAGGAGAGTATTCCAGTAAGGGTCTACTGGCAACTGATCATTAGTTCCAGAAAAAAAAAAAACAAAAACCAAACAAACCAAACCAAACAAAAACCACAAACAACCACACTTCATCAAGAAATAGTCACACAATAGTAGTTTGGAGGATTGTTTCTTCAAAATCATTATATTTAAGAACACTTCAGTTCGGCAACTTAAGTGCACATAGGAGATGCCTAGTTTTACTGGTTTTCTAAAATAATTAAAATAATTAATTTAGAAGGAATACTACTACTTTCGCTAATACTGAGTTTTACACACACACAGAAATTTCAGATTAAGCCTCTGACAGATCTTAATGTTGCCGGCAGACCTGCAGTCATTCACCACTGCTCTGCACTTTGGCTTTCTGTGGGCTGTACTTTGGAATTTCTCTAAATTTAATAGCTGGCACTGGGAATTCAACATATTAGTAATACTATTTTCAGTGCTTCTTCAAAGGAAAACAGTGCATATTTTCGCAGACTTGAGAAAACTCACAATCTTTCTATATCATCTAAACAGAGAAGAAAAAAAGTTGTCATGCATATTTCAGATGTATTAAAAAAAGTAATAATCTTGTTACACACTGCCATCCAAATACCTCCAAGCTATGCTTTTCTTACCAACAACTGAGAAGGGAGTATGTACTTTGAACAGGAAAGATGCAACACACAACATAAATCAAAAATTGTGAGATTTAAACATCAACAGGATGGAGAAAAGGAACCTGCTACCACAGCAGGCAATTAAAAGACAAAAAAAAATCAAAACCAACCTACCAATCCAATTATCCATCAGAGACTCTGCAGTTACTGCGGCTTCTACATGACTTGCAGCCTTGCTGATCAAGGGCCGTCACAGGACACCTAAGCAGTAAAAATTTCATATTTCAAACTTGAAATACTTATCAGCAATTTGCAGTTTTCAAGCAGCCTAGGGATACCTGTTCCACCTTGGTCATTTCTCCATTTTCAAAAACTGCAACACAGTTACAATGTTCAGGATTTGGTGAGGTTTTTTTGTTAATTTGTTCTGTTCTTATAAGTAAACTAACCTTTGATAACCTCCTATCTCTATTTGCAGCAAGGAGCAGAATGACTTTGTTAAAAGATTCGCTCTGCCCTAAACTCATCACCTGAGTTTATACATGCGATTCTTCCTCTAAGCTTATAGTATAACGATAAAGCTCTATAACGTGAAGAAAAAAACCCTTCATTTCATAGGTCTTATTACAACATCCTGTGCATTTTCACCACTGAATGGGCAAAAACCCAGCCTAAACTAGTCCCCCTAGCGTACCTTTGCAGTAGGAGTCTGAAGAATATGTGGGAAATCACTACCCTGTCTTTTTGTGTGAAGCTAGTTTTTGGGTTTTTTTTGAAGCAGAAGACATAGCCACTTACAGAAACTACAGGGAAGCTAGACAACCTTTCAACCCATTTATCTAGTTTCCTGCTGTTTCTATTTCTGAACAAGTTAAAAAAATAGATGTTGTACAAAGAAAATTAATCTGTATCGAGAAGATATCATTAAATAAAATGTGCTGACCTGTTGGCTATTGCCAGGTCTGCTTTTAACATAGTACTTTGTTCCTTCTAGCAGTGAAATTGTGTTAAAAAAGCTAACAACGTTTAAAAGTAATTTGATTTATTGGTATTACTATCCTGGCATCCATACCTTCTAGAACACATAAATGACAATCAGTGCTGTGAAAACGTTTCCTGTAGTAATTTTAAGAGTGCTCTAAAAAACAAGTACAATACATACACAAAAAAGGCAAGACCTTGTAACAACTGTTCAGATGCTTCCTCTGGCTAATTTTCAGTTTTAAAAAAATGCACGTTGGAAAAAATATAGACTTTATTTTCTGTCTAGCAGTAGCCCTGTTCCAAGTTGAACAAACCAAAAGACACTGTGTGCTCAGGTGAAAACACAAATAGATATTGCTTGCCTGATGCTCTACAAAGAGAAAACACCTGCTTCCTAAAACCAAAACTGGGCACAGCTGAAGAGCTAGGAATCTCAAAAGTGTTGCATAAGGCATTGTCAAACTTCACGTCACCTCCATAGAGGCCGCAAGTTGCTATTTCCCTTCCCTCCCCCCTCCCGCGGTGAGCAAGGATTAATGAGCTAAATGACACAATTCGCGGATAGGAGGTGATAGAAGAAGCCGGCCCAAAGGAGAGATTCAGCCCAAAGGTTGAAGGCTGGCTGGGGGGGGATGGAGAACCACCTTCACCGCCTCAGCATCCCAGCGAAACTCCAGCGCCGTCCCGAGCCGGCG
>NW_010244164.1:0-9965 GCF_000690775.1 Eurypyga helias
GCCCTGTTCTGGCTCAGCTGCTGACCCTTTTGTTTGCATCTGAATAGATCTTGCTTGAGGAAGTGTATGGCTCAGTGAATAATGAGGGGATACAAGTATTTCCCTTCTGTATCACTAATTATGGCTCTTAAAGCTCTAAGTAACTTTAGTAACAACAGATTAAAGCCAAATCTAGTCTTTCTGTTTCATAAATAGTAAAAAGCAGAGGAAATGTGTTACAGTTCCTTACTTGGGGGCTTAGGGTGGTGGTTTTTTTTTTTTGGTGACTGACCAAACCAACAAGATGCTAGTTAAGAATTACACGTAGACTGTAACTTCCCCTATTCTGCTTTTCAGCAGGGGACATCCAGCAGGCATGTGAAGCTATTCTGAGCATTGCAGACATTGACAGGGGTAGAGAAACTGCCTGTAATCATTGTAGTGTTAGACCTACCTATCTAAATGCTCCTTTAGAGCGATGTCATACCTTATTACAACTGGTTAAAAAACTTTAAAGTCTGGTAAATATTTATTGCTTATTAATGTTAAATATTGACTTTTCAGGTAGTTGTTGAATTGCAAAAGGTGGATTTAGCTGGTTCACAAACTGATTTAGGTGAGTACTGTACGTTAGAGGTAGAATGTTGCGCTTGAGTTTTGAGATTATTAAGTTAGAAAGAGGGAGGAAAAGTCAGTGGTGACAAAAAGTAGTTCAGAAGAAGGCAAAATTACTGAGGAAAAGATTAATTCTTAATAGGGCATATATCTGGTATTTGGGGTTATTGTGTAGGTATCATGAGAGTTACTTGCACTGCTGTCTGACTCTCATCTACTAATTCTCTATCTGTAATTGCCACCACAGACAAACACATTTCTTATAATGTCAAAGCAGTTTTCTGCCCACTCAACATTTTTTTTTTTCAAAGAATGAGATTTTGTGTTATTCTCAGTCTTCGTGTTCTTTCTTCAGTTTTATCCATATCTGTTACAATGCTTTTGTTATTACCTATATCTCCATTTTGATAATTGTAATGAATTTTGGGTAACGTACCATATCTAGTGTGAGGAAAAAAGTTTCCATGAAAAAAGTAAAAAGTCCATTCAGCCCTTTTTGATTTATGTGAATGAAGAAAATTACATTTTTTGGGTTTTTAACAAATTTAGATTTACTTATTTACCTGACTGGAAAAAGCTCTGATTAAAATCCTGATACATTTTAAAATACATGTATAAACAATGAAGTAATGCTTACAAACTAGAATTTTTGATCAGTTTTCTAATTCATAAGCTTGTGTGCAGTGTCTGGATATATTAATCTGCTAAGGCTGTGTATTTTGTCTGTGGAGAGGTACATTTTAAAGCTATGGTTGTGTGTTGATTCAGTTTTACTGCCACCAGTATTCATTTTTTTATCTCTTCCAGAAGTTCTTGTGTTTGAAGGATTTGAAGTATTTATGCTATTTTCTGCTAATAATTAGCATAGACCAACTCTATGGAAGCATTATTACAGTCTCTCATTGCTAATTCATTGTCAAATATGAAAGTGAAATAAATGTGCGTTTTCAGCATTCATGGAATTGGTTTTATAGTGATATTACAGGATGTTTTATGCACACTGTAAAGCTAAACCAAACATGCTTCTCTTTCTGTCAAAGATTACAAATCTTCAGATTTGAATTCTGAAGTAAATAGTCCTAAATGATGTAAGATTGTTACATATCAAAAACTGTATCTACCTTAAACAATTGTGAAGTATCCTTTTACTTATTGTCAGGTTTTAATTTGATAACACTTTCTTAATGCAAAGTGCTTAAATCAGTTGAAATAATTATTTTATGTTATTTTAGGTTTAATTCCTGGAGGGAAGGTGAAGTTAGTACATAGCTCTACTGTGGAATTGAGTAACAGGTAAGAAAACAGGGTCATTTAGATTTTACGTGTGTATCTCACAAAGCGCTTTTTCCCTATACTTTATTAATTTGCTGTTATATAAGATATATTAACTTCTTCCTAGAGCTAGTCATTGACATTTTAGATCAAGAGTTTCTGTATGTACTCGGCGTAGCTTTAGGAGACAGCTTCCCCTATTTATGTCATCTTTATGTTTTTCCTAGCCTTTTCCCAAAGGATGTGCGCCAGAGAGTGCCCCAGACACTGACTATTAAATTTCTGTCTTCTAATAATTTCATTGTTGGAACAAACATTGTGAGTAATGTGCTGAAATTAATTTCACTTTTGGTTTGGAAGCTACCCCACTTACTTGGATTTTTACCAGTAGATTGTATATAAAATTTATAATTTGAGACTATTACTAAAATCTGTTAGCTATTAATCTTTTAAGATAGAAGCTCTGTGAATTATTTAACTTTTCTTGTAATACTGATAATACATGTAGTGGTTTTTTTAGTCCATTTTCTTTATATTGTTCGCAGGGTCTGGTCGGTCATGGTACGAGACATGATCTCAAAGTTCTTCCAAAGCTATTCAGACCCCAAGAGAGCGGGCTGAGGTCGATAAGCATCAACGCAATTGATTTCTTCCCTTTTGGAAAGCCACTATTTTTGGTATGAAAGCATCTTAATATAATAGAAGTTTCATTTTTAATTGCTTGCTGAGTGAGGATTTCTAAGTTGACTTACTTAACTTGGTGTGATAGTTGATTTACCTCACTGATTCCAGTCTGCTATGAAAGTTGACAACAAATCTTTGTCTTGGTGTTTGAACTTTGTTTATGCAAAAGGTGGAGCATCTGGCTCACAGAAACAAATGGCAATTTCACTTCAGCCTTATGACAAATTCTTTGTTTTTACTGAAATTCAGCTTTGCAAGCAGGTCTTCTGCTGTTAATGAAACCTCGACTGTTTCTTGCTCTTGACATACACCTCTTAGTGACATAATCGTTTTAGAGACCAAATAACTGTGTTGTTGTGAAATAAAGGTCTGTGGGGCAGCTCTGGCCATTCCCTGCTTTCTGTTCCTCTCCGCATCAGGCATACCCTTGGGATATGCTTGGCAGTGTATGGCATGGTCAGTATGTTCAGATCTGCCCTTGGCAGTTCATATTGACACACCCACTGTTTTTATTTGTGTCCCTTATGAAAATTTATTCAATGCAAGTTGAGTCTATGTTGGTAGGATTTTCCATCTGCTTGTCCTTGCATGTATTTGTCGTTGATCCTATCTTAAAAAATGCTTCCTTTCTGAATTTGCCATGATTTACATGACTTTACTTGGATTGCCTAAGGTATAAAATGAATGACAGTGCAGTCAGAACTTTGTTTTACCAGTGTCGATGTTCCTAACTTTTTCCCAAATACATTTATTTAGAGTGATACTTCTACAAGTTTCTATCTGCAGAGCCCTTTTAAATGTAAGCACAATTTGCAGAGACACTAAAATTCATATAATTTGGAAATTCTAGGAAGTCCTCCTGATGTAGAGATGACCCAGGGTAGTAAGAATAAGTTATTTTCTGTTTTCATGGAATAGTTTCTTTTATACCTGGATCAGAGCAAACTTGTAAATGTTTTACTAGACAAGACAAAGGTTATGACGAAATACGTGGAAGCAGTGACATCTGCCTGTCTTTGGATTTAGCTGTTGATTATGAATCAGTTTAATATCATTACACTGTTAAGCACAGCTTGTCCTACTGAAAGCTGTTCTTGGTTTTGCAGATTACACGTGTCACCAAGTCGCTGCCTGAATTGGTCTCCAGGCTCTGACCTCGCCCCAGTTCAGACTAGTGTCACGTTGTGGTGGATCATAGTATTAGCAAGGTGATAGCTTGAGAACTTCTTTAAAATAGGAAATTGGGACTTCATCTCAGAATTTAGTGGATTAGGTTACTCTGGTATGCTCAGCACAGAGCTACTGCTTTTGAATTAAAATTTACAGGAAAAGTTAAAATTTGGGTAGTCCATAGGGTGAGATCTGAGAGATGGTTGCCGCTTGAGTCAGATAACTGCTTTTATTTAGGTGCCTGATATTCCTAGGAATTGAATTGCAATTTTTTCTCCTGCTTTGTTTGTTCTGTTCCCAGAAAGTATTTTCTCTTTGACTGTGATATAGGTTGGCTGTTCAGATGGAAGTATTAGATTACACCAAATGACATCAGAGTATCCCCTCGTGCAGTGGAACGACAGCACAAATGGCCAGCCAGTTATTGCCCTGCAGTGGGCTTTAACAAGACCCGCTGTGTTTTTTGTCCTGGATGCGTCATCTAATATTTACATTTGGGATCTTCTGGAAAATGATTTGTTGCCTGTGGCAAAGCAGACAATTCCAGAGAAGTAAGTATATTACGCTGGTCTATTTTTAACAAAATACTAATGTTATCATCTACATTTTGGTTAAAGTTTGGATGGTAAGTATTCAAGGACCTTCTCCAAGCTCCGGAGCAATGCATCCCAGTGAAGAGGAAGTCGAGTAAAAGGCCTACAAGGAAGCTGGGGGGGACTTTTTACAAGGGCCTGTAGTGACAGGACAAGGGGTAACAGGTTTAAATTGAAAGCGGGGAGGTTTAGATTAGATATCAGGAAGAAGTTTTTCCCGGAGAGGGTGGTGAGGCACTGGAACAGGTTGCCCAGAGCTGTGGATGCCCCATCCCTGGAATTGTCCAAGGCCAGGCTGGATGAGGCTTTGAGCAACCTGGTCTAGTGGAAGGTGTCCCTGCCCATGGCAGGGGGGTTGGAACTGGATGGTCTTGAAGGTCCCTTCCAACCCAAACCATTCTATGATTCTATGGTGTTTTTTTGCTTGACATTAAATCTTCATTAGAATTTTTTTTAACAGTATTTTTTAAACTGTTGGAGGTGTGGTAAGAGACTATAGTGAGCTAAATTCTAGTTTATCCTTATTTACTTATTTTTTACAGTCTGGTAAAGGAGAAATGACATTAGTATAAGTCAAAATCAGGTGTAGTGTTATCAGTTGGGACAGATGTCTGCACATGGAGCAGTTGCTGTTTATACAAAGAGAAAAAGTTTGTTCCCACCAATATCACTGGACTGCTTAAGTTCAAAGATAGCTTTGCTGGATCAGGATCAACCCCTAAAATAGGCAAGACATGTTAGACAACATTTTAAAATGCCTTTATATAGTATGGTTACCAATATAAAGAAATTATTGTGTTCATTGTCACAAAGTAAACAAACGTATTTTTGGGTAGCACGTGTTCACCAAGACTGAATCCTGTTCCTGTAGTCAGTGAAGAGATCTGGGGATCCTGTATATTGACGCAGAAAGGGAGTTTAATGTAGCCTTTCAGAATTACAGCCTTGGGGGTTCTCTTTCCTCCCTGATGGGAGCCCTGCTGGGAGGCTCTGTCTTCCCTCGGCTTATGTTAGTTGTGGTGAATGTCCCTCTAACTGGAAGTTTTCCTTGTAGCCTTGTAAACTATAGAAAAGTGCTGCTGGTTTGGGGAGAAAATAATGTGATTTTTAAAGTTGCTACAGTGTACTGGAAAATACCATAAAAATGGTTCACTTATACAAGCTTGAAATAATTTTTAAGTCATGATTAGAAACAGATGATGGAATCTGTGGATAGGGGAAGAATTGCTTGTTATGTTTACATTAAATGATTGCAGTTGTTGAAAAGCTAAAGAACATGCTGGGGCTTGAATTAATAAAAAATATTACACTGTGATGAGCAGAAAAAAAGGAATAATTTAGTTAACTGTAAGGAACCTGCTAAAAACATGCTTGAAAACACCAATTTCTGTTAATTTTGCCTCAACTGAAAATGTTCCCCCGTTCTTTCGATTTCAGTGTTGTAACTATGGCTCTACTGGGCGAACCAGAAAAACCAGATGGATTGTTAGGCATTGCACTGGCCAAAGAATCTGGAGAGATAGACATCCAGTGTGTAAAGAAGAAGTGGGCATTGCCCCAGCCTGAGGAATCGGAAAAACTAGGTCTGCTTTTACTGCAGTCCTGTTAGAAACGGTAAACCTGTCTGGGTGCACAAATTACTGCAAAATACGTAGATTATTTTTGACTGCAATTAAAAGATTTGTAATGTAATTTTGTATTTGTATATAGCCTGTATATATTTGAAGGAATATCAGTGCAGTATTTCAGCTGAAATATTTTATCACAAAAATGGCAGAACCAAATTTAGCATTATTGCACTCAAAAAGATAATGAACTGTATTTCATTATTGAAAGTACTCTAGATGTATATATTTTCAAAAAAATACTGAAAATACATGCCTATGAAGAATGCTGCTGTTTCTCATTATTCAGGTCTGAAGTTAATGACATCAATCCTTTGTCTGGTGAGCATGCAGTTGTGCTTCTGTATAAGCAACCTGAATTTATGGAGATTTCTACCTCCGGGCGTTTTGCATGCTAACGCTTTCTTGTATCTGCCTAAAAACATTCTGCAAACATCCCAGAATGCAAATTTACATCCCATGATATCTTACTTCTGGTTTCAACCTTGAAACTTTGCAAAAGGAATACCTGACTAATCTGAGTTGTCCTGGTGTGTAAACTACCCGTTTGGATGAAACTGTGTAAACAATATGCTTGTGAGATTTACTGAAAACCTAAATTCTTTGGGTTTTCTGATGTTAAACATCATTTACGTGTTTAGTCCTGCAAATCATTCCCAAAGCTCTTGTAGTGAGAAAGAGGATAGTTGTCTATAATATCATTCTAATTTTTGTACGATTGCTAAAGTTTGGACCAAGACCAAGCACAGAAAATGTCTTAACTTTTGCAGCCTAACGACTTCTGATTTAAAGATCTTGAAGAAAACCATGATTAAATAAGCATAGATTCAGGGGGAAAAAGGACAGTTGGTAAACAACATGTTCAGATTTAGTGAACATATACTTAAGAGATGTACCATCTCCTTCTAAAGTAGACTGAAACAATTTGTAAATTCTAATTAATTTGTTGCAGATATTTTTCTGTGTATAGTTACTTAAATTGAGCAAACTCAAAGTGGACACATGATGGTGCCAAGTCACAGCAGTAAAAAATGAGCCCCTTACATAAACAACATACACCACTCCAGGAATGAATTTGTTGTAGTCCACTGCACCTTCCCCTTTCCTCAAAAGCAGCGGCTGCAATCCAGAGATCCCGATGAACTGTTGGAGGGATGCATACTACGGAAACCATTTTTGCTGTCCTAGTTGCCAGGTCAGGCATAGATTGTTTCATGGGCATAAACACAAATGAGTCGTCATCATTGTTGGAATTACACAGAAGTAATATCCACTACAAGTTAAATTATAATAGCATTAATAATTCAGATAAAGAACAAATGGCAGGTACTTTTTCAGAGTAAGTTAGCAGAGCATCACTACTCAGACCTACATTAAAAAACTAAAGCCGAATGTATCTATCCCTCTCAGAGGGAGACACCCCCCCGCGCCTCCATTCCTCCCCAATTTAAGGTCCAAATTAAGCTTTGAAATTACACTAGTCTTGTGAAAGACATCTCTTACTTATTTCATCATTTTCGAGACTTCCCATCCTGAATTTTCTTACTGCAGCCACTTCAACACATGGAAACTAAACAAAGGGTTGAGTTTTTTCTGCCTTTTGCTGTGTGCAGTGGTGGTGGGCTTTTTCCAGTATGCAAAAAGAAAAAAATAGGGTCAGCCTTCACACAGAAGTACTTGTCGCTACTTTTGAGCCCCTGTTGATAGGGCTGCTTGAATCGAAAGATCCAGTTATGCCTGTGCTGCCTGGAGAGTTGAGTGTGAGTCAGTTCCCACGTCGGGCCTGTGGTTCTTGCCTAAAAGATGAATTTTCTCTCTTGAACTGCAAACTGATGTAATAATATGAATGTATCCTGTGCTGACAGTTGCTGACAGTATGTGAGGAAAGAAATTTGTAGAAGTTGCTGCTCTTTTGCATGTTCTCTCATGGGGTGAATGCAGACCGTTGGAGTGATGTAATCTTAGCAGTTGGGTGCACTGATGTAACTAGTTTTGAGCGTATATCTGATCAGAAAAGTGGGACGTATCGGTACGCCGCAATACGAGAAGAGTATTCCATACATAAGGGCTTACAGAATTGTTTCAAACAAAAAAGGTTTAATTTTTCCTTCAGCTACTTATAATGATTGTCAAGTTTGCCCATGTTAATATAAGGTGTTGGATTTTCCTCATGTTTCAGAAGGAAGCAACAGTGTGACCCTGTGTGCAGAATAAAGTGGGTTCACTGTTAATTCCAAATCACATCCATTTCCATATCATTTTTACTGGTAGCTCTGATATCTGTGCATTTGCATACATACTCTACCAAATGATCTTTATAAAGGTGGCAAACAGTACTAGTGTGAAACATTTAGAATAGCCCCAACAATATATATATACTTTTTTCCACCTCTAAGCAATTTTGGGACTCGTATTCTTAACAGAATGTACTGTAGTTGAAATTAACTGATCCATATTACCATTTAAATGATATAAAAATTGAATCACTATCCACTCATATTAATAACTTTTATAAAATATAACCTCTTGCTCTTAAGCCATGAAATCCTGGCAGTAAGGCTGAAAAATTTTAAATATGCAAAATGCCAGAAAGTTTTGGATAAACTTCTGCTTTTATTTTCCACTTTATGAACGTGCTTTGAAAGCCTTTTCTATTTAGAACATAAATATTAATACTGTTTTCATTGGATTTTGTCATCTCACAGATGGGGAAATGAAGTTTTCAGTAGCTGTATTATAAGTTAACGAAGGAACAGAATTCTTGTATCAGATGGCTGATTTCTTACAACTGTTTAGAAGTGCTTTTATTAACCTGTCAGCCTTTATTTGCAGTAGAGCTTGGGACAACAGGGATAGCATGATTCTTCTTTTGTACTAGAATATCTTTTTTTAATTGTACTGAAGGTGACCATCCTACCCAATGTCATTCTGCCTTAATTAGTCATAGCTGTCATTTAGTTAAGACAAGTTGAAGGATACAGGAGCATTGTAGCTTCCATAAACAATGAGGGAATATTCTACTAGCTGGAATATTTTTAACAGAACACAGTTAAATCATAAAAATAGTTATACTTTTTAAAGACAGGTGTTTTTTTCCTGATAGAAAGTCCATATCTGTTCTAGGTGTAGAAATTGGCTGGGCTGAAGCAAGTACTGAAGTGTCACTGAATTACAGACTGTTGGAATGGGCCTACCTGTGACATTCACATAAGAAGTAACTGGGATTTGGCTACCAGTGGCGTGTGGTGGCATGCAAACCAGGGAAAGTTATGAAGATACTGTGCTGTGACAGAAAAATGGCTAATGCGCCATATTTTCATTGCTAGCTTCATTTCCAATCAGGCTTATCAGGATTCTGTTCATAGACAAATGCTCATTTGCCCATGTGTTTCTGAGCCTTCTCGGCTGTGAGAAGCAATTCCATTTACAGCTCCCCTTAAAAAAATCAGCAAACTTCTGTTTTACTAGCAGTTCTTGAAGGTTTCAGTAAGTATGTCAATAGAAAATTTTGTACCCCAGTTTCTATGTAGGCCTTTTCATGGGTTATTCACATGGCTTTGGATGGCCTACGTCTTGATGCTACAACGTAGGAAGTGGTGATTTAGGTGCCACTCTGTGAAAACTGTGTGGTATGTGGAATTATTTATCCTTTTTTTAACGCTACATGAAATATCCTACTGGAGCTATTTAAGTATGGATTATATTTCAGACTTTTTTTTACTCAAGAGCCTCTTAGGATAACTACAGCGTTTTCCTGCTCACCTCTCACATGCCTCTGGGATCACATGTTTAAGAAGGAAAAAAAAAAAACCCTGCTGGGAAGAGAAATTGCTGCCAAAGAGAGGAGTGAGAATATGTGAGAGGAACAGCCCTGCAGACCCCAAGGTCACTGGAGAAGGAGGGGCAGCGGGTGCTCCAGGAAGAGAGATTCCCTGGCAGCCTGTGGTGCAGCCCATGGTGGGACCAGCTGTGCCCTACAGCCATGGAAGGTCACGGTGGAGCAGAGACCCCCCTGCAGCCCAGCGAG